>NW_007730558.1:176850-189276 GCF_000696425.1 Galeopterus variegatus
AAAAAAAAAAAATGCCTTCATCATTTTGATGATATTTAAAAATATCATGGAAATAGAATCTGGCAGAAGGGCCACCTGTTCAAAATTATTGCTGTTTATGCAGTGACTGTATCCTTCAATCACCTTGTCTACTTTGTTCATTTTAATCTGCACGTGGGGTAGAGCTAATTTTAATCTAATTTTGAGTTACTGAAAATGAAGATTTACTCAGTTTTAGCTAAATATCAAGGAAGATACACATGAATGATTCGATGTTAAAAGTCAGTTACAGAAATAGCTTTATTGTTCTAACACTGGTGTCAACTTCACTTGGATCAAAATCTGAGACTCTGATTTAGTCTACAAGACTTCACAGTATCTGCTCTTGCCTATTCTTCTAATATGATTGTCCCACATGTACTTTCTTCAGCCTCATCTAGTGTGAGCTAAAGCATCTTCCATACTAATTCTCAAACATGCCAAGAAAGCACCCAACTCAGGGTCTTTGCATTGCCATTTACATGAACTTGTTTGTTCTTTCTCCAGATAACTCTCTTAGGTTACTTCCCCAATACTTACATATCTCTACTTAAATATCGCAACTATGGTATCTAAATAGAACCCTCCATGCATCCTCTCCTGCATTATATTTTCTTCACATTTCCTATGTTTAACTAGCATTATATTGCATATTTGCTCATTTTTAAATCATAAGCTTATCTCTCTATGACATAAGCTTTGTGAAAGAAAGGATGCTTCCCACAACTGAAACAGTACCCCACACATGATATGTTTGATACATCTGTTTAATAACTGAATGGATGCCAATGTCCTTGCAGTAAAAGTTCCTGTCACCATATGCTAGAGTGATTTTAATTTATGCTAACCCAGAAGAGCATCAATTTAGGAAGTCAATGAAAACTGAAAACTATAAAAATTTCTTTTAAGATACTTCTCAGATAACAAGAAATAATAATCAGATAATAAGAAAAAAACAATCTCCAAGTCACAAGCTCCTTGGAGAGAACAAATCTCTAAAATCTTTTCAAAGACAATAAAGTCTCCAAAAACATGACTAGATAAATTGAAATTGTGCTTTGGCTGTTGTTAGGAAAGATTAAACAAAAATTAGGTTAGAAAAATTTCCTCTCATCTGAGTCTTTGGAAGACAAAATAACAGCAAAACTTAAGTCAACATGTCAGAAGTAGAGAAATCAAAGGAGAACAGCTCTGCCATGAAGAGAGAGTTCAATGAAAAAGGGCTAGGGGGCCTTCACCAAATTACTGCATACAGCACAAAATAACAGCAAAACTTAAGTCAACATGTCAGAAGTAGAGAAATCAAAGGAGAACAGCTCTACCATGAAGAGAGAGTTCAATGAAAAAGGGCTAGGGGGCCTTCACCAAATTACTGCATACAGCTGTTGGATTCTTCCCATATCCTGAGGTATTTTTTTCTTTTTCTTAAATTTTCATCTAAATTTCCTAAAAGATCTTGAACCTGAATTATATATTTTTAGCTAAGGCAATAGTCTTCAAAGAAAGAGGCCAATTTGAGGCTTAGCAGAGTCATGCACTCCCTGGTCCTGCTGCAGAAAATCCCTAAATCATTAGGACCAACCTTCTATCTCCATAGGCTGTGGTTTAGGCCCTAGGAATGGGTTGCGGTGGGGTTCATTCTTGTTCTGAAAGGGTAGTTTGGAGATCATTGGGGGAAGAGCAGGCTAGCAATTTCAACCAGGGTTTTGGACAAAGAATTAAGCAGCAGATTGGGGAACAAAGCCAGTGAATGAAAAGAGCATTGGGAGAGTGAGAAAGGAATAATTGGGATGGAACTGGCAGATAAGGACATCTATCCATCAGCCAACACTCTGGATAAGCTTCAGTGCAGATTGCATGGCTAAGAGCCCAGGTGTAATGACTATTTAAGACCTCTTATAATAAGCTCTAATCAACCACTTGGGATAGAACATAAACTGTAAATTGCATGTTAGTGTTGGTACCAAAGGACAAGGTGAGATAAAATGCACTTGGTAAAAATCCACAGTAATACAGAAAATGCAGTGTTTTGGTGGCTATTTTTTTCCACATTTATCACATGTGCAGACTCATTTCCAAGTAGTCTATTACTAAATAGCATGTGCCAAGTTTCTGCTCATATTTTATATAAGAATACATATCAGTGGAGGATTATAAATTAATAGTACAAATTTTCTGTACAGTTTCAAGGACGTTATTAGTTTTGAAAAAAATAATTATTTTAGTAATATTTGGGAAGAGTTACTGGAAATTGTTCAAAATTTACAGAACAAAAAATAATTGTACTTCTTTGCTTCAGTACAAAAATAAGGGCAAAGCAAACATCCTAAATAATGCAAAACTTCTATTTATAATATTCCAAGAGTTCTGTAAAATGTAGAATAATGAACTGGTTTTTTTGTTTGTTTGTTTGTTTCTTAAAATCTCTTTGGCTTTCAGATATATACCTTTCTTTCACTATGTAAAGTTGAAAACATTCATGATCTTATAGTAACTTTTTCACTGAGTAAATTGGGAGGATTGAAATATAAATAAATCTATTTAATGTATAAACTGTAAGTATAAATAATGATAAATTTAAAAGATAAACCAAAGATGTTAGACGATCTTGGCCAGTAACTTATCAATACCTGACCTAAAATATAGCAACTATGGTAAGGAAAATCAGCCTGAAACAACACTGCCATCTCAACAAATGTTTTATGTGATCATCACTGATTTTTTTTTTAAGTACTCTTTGGAAAAGAACATAATGCATGGTAAAATCACATAATATACTAAAATATAATCTTTAAAAAGCGTAGAATATAAGGAGAATAAAATAAAGAGGCAAATCTCAATCAGTGCACCACCAACGTGATTGCCCTGGATCCCTAACTAGAGGAACATGAGGAACAATCAGGGAAGTTCACCTCCCCATATCATGATCATATGGAAATAAGTCAAATGTGATCAGTCGGCACTTAACCAAACATGGCAAATTAAAGTTTCATCTTTGACACTTTGAGACACTTTCAAAGCAAGCAATATCATAATTTTAAAAAAGATGCTGCAAAAAAATTAATTCCAAGAGTTATCTGATATACTGTTATTTAAAGAAATGTGCTTCCTGTATTTCTTCTGGCTGTTGATGATTTGAGAACTGATGAATGATATATTCTAGGGTTATAAAATAATGTGTGTGAAGTTCTATAAAAATAACAAAATGCTGCAAATCAAAAGGTTACAGGAAATTATAAATAAGAAGCACAAAATGTCATCTATATCCCCAAAATTGTTTGAGTCATCAAGTAGTAGGTATCTATGAACATATACAGTAAGTGGTAGCTTATTTAATTGCAAGGTAAATTAAATATGTGCACGTAATCCAAAAAGCAGGTAACTGTTAACCTTCTGGAGCTTAATCACATAAAGAAGCTTCTAATTGTGCTAATGCAGTTACAGCTAGAGAAGAGACAACAGAGTTTCAAAACTCTGCTTTCTAAAAGATAACAGTCATATGCAAGCAAAGATCAATTTCAGCACTTGGCCTAGATTAGTAACACCATGATAGACAGGTGAGGAAGAGCAACAAGCAATATTTGTAGCAATGCTCTCCAAAAGGGAGGAAATCGAGCAATGCTGAATATCTGAAAAAGAAACAAATATTAGAAATCTCCAAAAGTATATAGAAAACAAATAGAGAGTTAAGAGGAAAGGCAATAAGAGGATTGTAAGGGTATAGAATAACAAGAATGTTAAGGAAGTAAAGTATATACATGATACCAAAATGTCAAGGTGTGTGTAACTGGCAGAAATAAATCAAACAGCATGAAGGTCTAACAGATCATTGGATAAAAATTATTAATGCATGCTGTGGTCAGATGGCAATCAGTATGCCTTATAGGCAATTAATAGATGTGTTCTTAAAAGTAATTAATGTCATGTGTTTTGCTTTTGTCTTTCCTCATTTTTCTCTTGGATAGACAATTATATAAAACACACACAGACATACACAAATATCAAGTGAATTTGAGAAATATTGCATAGGAAATCCTTCACTGTACAATATGCCTTTCCTCATTTTTCTCTTGGATAGACAATTATATAAAACACACACAGATATACACAAATATCAAGTGAATTTGAGAAATATTGCATAGGAAATCCTTCACTGTACAATATGCAACCAATGGCATCTGTGACTATTTAAATTTACACTGATACTAATTAAGCAGGAAATAGAATTAAAATCCAGCTCCTCAGTTGTTAACAGAATTTAACTGTCAATAGCCACATGTGACAGGTGGTCACTCTTTTGAATATTGCAGATATAGAACATTTCCAACATTACAGAAAGTTCTGTTGAGCAGTGCTGAGGAATTCACAATGCATTCTATCATATTAATGGTTCTCAGCAGACAAAACAAAACAGCAAACAATGGATTCTTATTTAGCCATAAAAATGAGTGAACTATCAATACAGAAAACCACATGGATAAGTTTCAAGATAATTATGCCATATGAAAGAAGTCACATTAAAAAAAATAAACATTCAATGATTCCATTTATACAGACTCTAGAAAATGCAAACCAGTCTATAGCAACTAAAAACAGAATAGTGGTTGCCTGTGTGGGCTTTAGGTGGGCAAGGGCAGAACAGAATACAAAGGGTGCAAAGAAACCTTTGGTTGTGAATTTTTGCATTTATGTTCATCAAGCGTATTGGCCTGCAGTTTTTTGTTGTTGTTGAGTCTTACTGATTTTGGTATCAAAGTGATTCTGGCTTCATAGAATGAGTTTGGGAGGATGGCCTCTGTTTCGACTTTTTGGAATAGTTTGAAAAGGATTTATATTAATTCTTCCTTAAAGGTTCGGTAGATTTCAGCAGTGAAGCCATTTGGTCCTTGGCTTTTCTTTGTTGAGAGACTTCTGATTACTGATTCAGTCTTCTTGCTTGTTATTGGTCTGTTCAGGCTTTCTATTTCTTCTTAACAAATTATTAGCAAATAGAATTCAACAGGACATCATTAATGGTTAATGCAACTTTCTAAGCATGTTTTAAGTCATTTAACATTTACTTTACAATAATTTGAATTTGTTATGTGTCACTATTTTCCCATACAGAAAGTATACTTAGTCTCATCATGCAACTAAGAAATTGAGTAAAATTATTATTGCATTTAAAAATAATCTATACCTACAATAATTTTGTTCATACAGCTCTGATCTCACAGAATTTTGGAGATGGAAAGGGCTTTTAGTTTTTATGGAAACTAATCTTCTTGCTTTTATACATGACACTGCTGCTGTCCAGGCAAGCTAAGTCACAGAGGTGATTAACTGCAAAACTAGGGCTAGACCCAACTTCCTGACTACCATTCCAGTGCTCTTTCCAAATGATTATGGGTCCTGATTAACTTTCTGGAGTCTGTTATAAAATAATAGAAATATTGGAAAATGATTTCTATCTCCCCTAGTTTTTTGAAATGTATTCTTACAAAACTTAACCGGTAATAAAGTGACTTTGGTATTTAATCTAGGATTTATATTTTATACATTTTAGGCTTAAGTATGTTCAGAATAAGCTATGGCAATTGTATCTTCATCCATTCATCACCAAGCTATAGTCTACTTTTCTTCAAATAATTTCTTCTAGCAATTACATGAAATTTTGTACAAATTTGTACAATTTACAAATAATTTCATTAAATTATTTTTATAGTCCTGGCTGGAAACCATTGAATATTTATGTTTCAAAAATACTGTGAGTACCTGCTGTGTTGCAAGCATCATGCATAGGTGCTTGGGACACATGGTGAGCAAATCAGAAACTACTTGCCCTCATAGAGCTCACAGTGTAGTGATCAATTAAAGCATTCCTCATTTAATCACACACACACACACACACACACACACACACACGCACACATGCAGAAACACAAATTGGAAAATGCTATAAAGGATGATTGAAAAACTATCAGATGGGCAACAAGAAAAAAACTGTAACTTAAATACTCTGTGAAAACAGTAATTTGTATCCAGAAAGAACTTATGCCACCCTAAATTGAGATATACATGAATATTCACTTCATTTTTCTGTCCCATGATCATATATAAAACATACTTAAGAGGACTGTTCCTTCTTTAAACCAACTCTTCAAAATAAATGATATTATTAACATTGTCAAAAAGTCAGAATACAGCTGATATTCAAAATATTATGTCTGACAGTTATAAAATTCTCTTAATCAACATCATTTACAAGGATGGTTCAGTTAATATCATAATGTTTCATCATTCCTGCCAGAACTAAACTGCTTCATAATGTACCCAATTTAATTTTCCTGCTGCATAAATTGTTCTTTATCTTTTAATTAATGCACACAATGTTTATTGTATCATTAATCAAAATATGTCAAACCACATTCTATTAACTAATGAAAGAAAATCTCTATTGCTTTCAAATAGGTCTCATAGAAATTTAGAGTTTCCTTTAAATCAAGTTTTTGTGAATCTAAATGCAATATCTATCATTCCACTTTTATTTTCTTTTCGAATGCCAAAATCAATCTCTCATTTAGTTTTTAGTAATTCCAAAGACAAAGATGGTGCCAAATGTGTATTCAAATAGAACATTCTGGGAATCTGCATAGAACATTTCTTGGCTTTTATTTATGCATTCTTTCACTGAACTATTTTCAAAACAATTGTAGAAAATAAATAAATATACAATATAATGGCAAAATTATTAATTACTTTAAAAATAGTTTAATAGGATAATGACTTTGAGAATGACTGGAAGGGAAAGAGTTATATTAGATAAAGTGAAGGGCAGAAAAGCAAGAGAGGGGAAGAGTACGTAAAAGTCTAGAGATGGGGTGCTCTAGACAGAGTGCATAGTAAATACAACATAACTGAGGAAGGAATAATCTACTATATTCGTGACAGGAAAAGTCAAGTTTTGCCACAGGAAATGATTGAGGAGAAAGGTAGAAGATAAGTTTGAAAGCACAGATAAAGACCAACATATGTAGGTACTCATATGATATGGTAAGAAGTCTAAATTTTATTCTAAATGAGAGAAAACCCAGGGAGAGGTTTGAAAAATAAGATTGTATTTAAAGAAGATCATTCTGGCCATGCGGAGAAGAGGCTGCAAAAGCGCAATCATAAATAAACTAAAACCAATTAGAAAGTCATTGCATTATCTCAAGTTTAGTGCTACTTGGACAAAGGTGGTGGCAGTGAGAGTATTGAAGATTGGTCAGACTTGGGATGCATTTCGAGGTTAACCTCAACTGAGTTTGCTAACAAATTAAATGTGAGTGTGGAAAAAAAGAGAAATCCAGAAAGGACCTTCTAGGTTTGAGGCCAGAGAACTTGAATGATGGTAACATTTTCTGGAATGGGTACAACTGAGAGAATGGAGGTTTGCAGGGAGGGAAGGGCATCAGAGTTTTATGAGGTAGAATTCAAGTAGAAGTTATTATTCTCTAAAAGTCATTACAGTTAAATGTCATGACCAACAGACGAAGAATGTCTGTGGGTTCCAGATTGTTCTCACTCCCTTAAGCTCCCTCTGTGTCCACCTCTTTTACCCAACAGCTGTTCCTGCTCACCAACAGCAGCCCAAGACCCATCATCAGATGCTCGACTGCAGCCCCAAAGGCTTCCCCTTCATAGTGCCACTTTGGTAGCTAGATGCATTACCTTTCAGTTTACTGGTTGATGGTGCCACTAATCATTCCACTCCCCATTTCAAATTTTTACTTCCCCGGATTTGAATCCCACCATTTAATAAAGCCTAACTCCTATAATAAATCTCTTATGCCATTACAGTGGTTCTACTTCTCTGATCTGACTCTGAGTGATATGCCTATCAACATATATTTGTCCACAAAAAAGCAAAAGTATTAATCCTGTCCTCAAATAAAATATTTATCATTTTAAAAATGTAATGCTAATTAAAGCAATCATTTTGGGAAAAGAATCAAAATGCACAAAAAATGCATTTTTATAATTATATAATGTCTAACATTTGAGGAGTTATATCATGTGTTTATTACATTCTACAGATATTTCTGCATAAGTGCTTTTAAGTATTCATATTGCTAAGTGATAGAGAAAAAGGTCATGGTGAATAGGAAAAAAATGACTCTCTAATAATACCACTCAAAAGCTTCAAAATTATAGTCTACACGAAACTTAAAATGTAACAAGAATATTATAAGAGCCACTTAAGAAACAACACTCAATTTTCTAAAAATACTCAAAAAGTCAGTGAACATGTATACACATCATCTAGGTTTATGTATATTTACTCCGGAGAGGACATTGTCAATAACCACTATACAATGCTATTTATAGCAACAAGGCACCTTGTTTTAAATGGCATACATTAAAAGCAGTAAAAGCAAAGAAATAATTGATGGTACTTTAAATTGCTTCCCTACAGATGTGTAAGATAAAGTATAAATTAGAATAATGCTAGGAACTATGTAACAATTGTGATAATTATAGAAAATATAAACACATAGATGCCAATGCTGTATATGTGAGAATGTGTGTTTACATACGTTATATATTTTATAAATTTATATTTATACATTGTATTATATTAAATATGTATCACTGTGAAAATTATTTTCCATTTATGTTATTTTTATGTGATAATATATAAATATAAATATAAACAGAGGGCTAATGTGCAAATGAACTTCCAAGGTGGAGAAAATATAGTATTTCCCAAGTTATTTGAATATAGCTTTTCTTGTATAGTCACATTCTTGTATATATGATTTGGTTCATTGTGGTATAAAAATTAGTGGTAAATAATTTGCCTCCTACAACCACTTCTTTCCATCCGCAAGCCAAAGAAACTATTTTCATCTTCTGTTAATAAAAATAACTAAACATAATTTGTGCATTATTTTTTGCAATTGCAAAAATAGCTTCCATTCTGCAGTTCATTTTTTTAATCTAAAAATTATAGTATGGCATGTTGAAAAAAAGTTCTGAAGATGCTTTATAAATGTTTGGATAATTAGATTAAAATACCCTACACTGAGTGAGAAGACCTCTCAATTCAAATTCTCAACCTCAATTTGCTTCTGTAAAATATGAGGGCAAGGTAGACATTGTAATGTGTGGAATATACTATATAGCAAATGTACTTCACAGGGCCTTGTTTTCCAAAGTCTTGCATTTTCAAATATCGACCTTGTGGAGGATGGGAAATTTTCCTCAGGCTATAAGTCTCTGGTATAAGATAAAGATTTGTGGTACAGCAAGGTTGCTGGCTCAGAGAGATTAGTTACTGATTGATATCTAAGTTGCTGGAAAACTGCTAGAAGGAGAAGGAATGTTTGCTAAGATCAAGCTTTTGTTGATAGCCTTATGGGAATGTCATCTGACTTGTTTCACTGAAAGTTGCCAGCCTATATTGTTAAACTATAACCCCACCTTTGTTCTCTTCCTGTAACTTCCTGGTCTGGAAAATAAATGCAGGAAGAGAACCCCAATTCGGGGTTAATTTCCTGATGAAGGGATCCCTCTCACTGGAGGGTTCCAGGGAAGTTAACCACTTTGGGGTTTCTCACTGTGTGAAAGAGATGGGCTTTGAATAATCCTTTGCATCTCCATCACCCAGGGAAAGTGGGGTGACAAATCCATGGGGGGCGAAGCAACACAAAGCAACAATAATGGTTCCTTCCAACTCTATCATCTTATACATTTATAGAAGATACACCATAGTATCTAGGGGCTCTGCAATACTCGCTAGATGCAAAGTTTTCTCTTATGCAGTGCAATCAGCAGCAGAAATTAGGAAGAGACTAAGATACTCTTAGTCTAAGAGTAAGAGTAAGACTCTTCTCTTAATCAGTATTTTCCTTTCCAGAACTGAATCTTAAAATTGCTGACCAAAAAGTTTTCCCCTTGTAAGATAAAATTTACATTTATTAAGGCACCTAGAAGAACTATTCTAGTGACACAGTGCTGTTATTTCCAAACATATATAAATCTTGCTTTTAAAAGAAGAATCAGCTTTTCCTAAGCCATTATTTCATATAATTTTTCTAAGTCAAGACAATCTATCCTTGAATCAAGCAGAGATTGCCTCAGCACTGGACTTTTTAGTTTTCAATGGAAAAAAAAAAAAAAAAAAAAAAAAAAAAAAAAAAAAAAAAAAAAAAAAAAAAAAAAAAAAAAAAAAAAAATAGAAGTAGAGCCCAGTTTGCATTTTTCATTTCTCTGAACCTTGATATATCTGTTCTTACTTTTTAAAATATAATTTCCTCCTTATATGACATGGCATTGAGGTATGTCTGTGTCATTTAAATTAAATAAATCTGCTTCTTCACTTCTCATCTTCCTTATTGTAAAGATAGCAAATGCTCTTCTAATAAAATAATTTTGTAAGTAATGATCAGCAAGGTATCTCTTCTTGCAATGGATTTGCAAATTAACAAATGGGCTTGGGCCTAGTAATAAAAGGATCTGCCTTGCTTTCACATTACCTTTCCTCTTCTCTTTCATTTTATGTTTAAATGAAACTCTATTGAGTCTTTCATTGTCTTTGAAGGTGGTGAATTAGATTCCATAAATCTTAATCAAATTAAAGTTACCCTAAAATGTAATTAAAGCAATCTGAAAATGGCTGCTTATAAAAGACATTCTTTGTGTAAAGGGAACAGAAGTAAGTGGTATATTCTCTGGACTCAAACACTCCCTGAAAGATAAATTACAATGTTTTGTGAAAGCCATCTTTTAATTACAGGGCCATCATTAATCACCTAGCAAACAATACTGAAAACTTAGTAAAAATGCCTAATTATCACATCACTTGTATGATCCTTTTTGTATGATTATGCTAGTTTCACATGATGGTTGAATGTTCATGCAAAGAAATTCTTAATATTTAAAATTCTTGTAACTCTATTAACAATGACCCAGTTATCAGTGACACATTTATATGCACATTACCAGACTCCAAGACACCTAGGTGTTTTCTAGCCTCCTCCACTAAAAAGTGTTTCTTCACTGCTGCTTCATGCACATTTCCTTCTACTTCTGGAAATCTTTCCAACTCACTAACAATCACACAGAGGTATAATAAAAGATTTCCTGTATAATATTTGTACATTTAATCATCTATCCTACGAATGTTTGTATTTCTGTCACCCCAAGAAAATTTGAGCTCAGTGATTACATTTACTTTATTTTTCTTTATATTTGTTTGATGTGATTTTTCTTTTGAGAGGGATTGGATCACAAGATATTAACTCAACTTCTTGAGATGCTGGAGACTAAAATCAGTCCCATGGGCAGTCAACCATCTTTATGTGATTGAACCTCTAAAAAACTCTAGATACCAAGGCTGAATTGAGCTTCTCTATTTGGCAGTACTCCATGTGTAATGTCACACATTGATGCCAGTAGAGTAGCATGGTCTTTACTCCATAGGGAGAGGACCTAGTCCCTTGTAGGGACCTAACTCTAATGTTGTGGTTGGCTGACTACTGGTCATAGTGGATTTCCCACTCTACTTTATCGCACTCTTGTTTTTGAAAGAACATCTACTGATAACTCTTAAAAAAAAAGTTTAAGATAGTAATTTTTATTTGTTTTTACCACAACTACCATTTAAAATAACCTAAAATAGGTAAAGTTACTTACCTGTTGTTTTTTCCAACCTGTGGTACTTACTGATTAATAAAACATGCTTAAAAGACCAACATATGTGTATATCACATTGGGGAATCATATTGCAATGTTTCCTGCAGAGAGTTGAGGATGGAACAGAGAAACGAAAGAAGATGATTAGTTGTTGTTTGACAACCCATATTAGAAAAAATCATTTCAGAAATATGTAATACAGAAACTGACATTGCTTGAGAATGTTTTGCTCAGCTCCAAAATTAAAATATGGAAGAATTTAAAACACTTAATACTTCATTCACAGCCTACTAGTCCCACAGAGAAAAGAAGTGAATGATTTGACTTCAAAACATTTTTATTCTATTCGGAAAGCATGAATTAGGGACATGTTAGGATGTGTGCCCAGGAAGAACTGATCCAGGGGGGTAGAGACAAAGCAGAAAATAGTTACATATTCCAGGTTTCTAGTTACAGAAGTTTCCAAGTTTCAGGTTACCAGGTTTCCTAAAGATAATATCATATTTCATCAGTCAGTAAAGGATTTACAAAAAGAGAAAAGCATTTTGTCCAATAAGGAGGATGTGAGAAGTAGGAACATCTCTCAGATTTTTGTAAAGAAAGAAATAAAGACGGAAAGTGGTGAAAAATCAGTTGGAAAAAAAATAGGTAAATAAGGATGGCGACGGGGCTGGAGTGGCCGTGCCAGAAGACAGCGCGACCCTGAGAATTGTACGCTGTGATACCAGAGTACTATTTGCATTTCCAAGA
>NW_007730559.1:0-327 GCF_000696425.1 Galeopterus variegatus
GAGAAACTAGTTTCTATTTGATTGCTGTGAAAGGTTTATTAAGAGAAGTAGAATATGGAGGAGAGAGCTGATAATCTGTCTTTACTCTGCTGCACTAGTCAGAACATTCATGACATGTTATTTTTGAATGGTATGTAGTCATTTTTTGAAATGTTAGGAACTGTTTAAAGGAGCATAAGCATGATGATGATTGTTTATAGTTTTGTTGCAAAATAAGTGGCTAAAAGAATATGGGGTGTTCAAGTTGGATAAACAGGTTTTATAATTTGATAAACTCTCATAATATTTGAAGAATAATTATTTGAAAGAAGGATTGGACTTATTCTA
>NW_007730559.1:2076-2752 GCF_000696425.1 Galeopterus variegatus
AGTGCTTTACCCACATTAAGTCATTTAATTGTCATAACAATCCTGTGAGGTCTGTAATGTTGTTAATAGAACCCTACACATGAGGAGACTTAGTATAGAGAGATTAAGTATTTTGCCCAAGATTACAAAATAACTAGCTGAGCTGGGATTCATAACTAAGCAGCCTGACAAGAATCCATGTTCTTAACTACTATCAATTTGGGGGAGAAGGGCATAAAGTCTACCTTCAAATTTGTGGCATTTTAAAAAGAAAAATTATCTTGGAAAATGTGATTATACTTTCTATTTTTATAGCTCAGAGAAATGAGACCCACACTAATTTTGGCTCTTCCAGAGGCAGATAGTCTTTCATCTGTCATTGTGTCTTCCATTTCATTTTTGTCATGGTCCCTCAAATTGATACATGTGTGTACATATGAATTTAAGGGAGAAAAAAACAAATCAGGACTGGTGTCTTCAGCCATGTTAATTAGCATTGAAATAAGACCTTTGTTGTAATAAAAATGACACCAGCTGTCAAATGGAGGAGTATGGTTCTTTGAAAATTAATATTTACTTTCTCAAAAGAGATTCATATTTGAAAGCAAATCGTTGGTTAAACATGACATATTTTGGATTTTTTTTTTTTTAATTCTAGATGGAAGAACTTAATCTTTTATTTTAAAAAAATATGTGA
>NW_007730559.1:4423-4814 GCF_000696425.1 Galeopterus variegatus
TATAAAGAAACAGAATTTATTTCTTACAGTTTTGGAGGCTGGGAAGTCCAAGGTTGAGGGGCTTATCTGGTGAGGGCCTTCTTGGTAGGGACTGTCTACAGAGTCCCGTGGTGATGCAGGGTATCACATAGGGCTGAGCAAGTGCACATTGCCACATGCCTTCTTCCTCTCCTTATAAAGCCTCCGGTCTTTTCTCTGATAACTGATTAAACTATCAACCCATTAATCCATGAATGGATTAATCCTTTTATGAAGACATAGTCCTCAGGATCCAATCACCTCTTAAAGGCCCCACCTTTCAAATACAATATTGGGGATTAAACTCCAAATGAGCTTTGAAGGGTACAAACATTCAAACCATAGTAGGAACTAAAAGGGAGAGTTTCTGAAA
>NW_007730559.1:6778-7708 GCF_000696425.1 Galeopterus variegatus
TTATAAAAAAAAAAAAAAAAAAAATAGTATTTCATTCAGGAGTCACATTGGCATGTAATACACATAGAATACTGATATGGAAAGACAGAAGAATATAATAGCATCTTGCTTGAAAGACTGTGCTGATCTCTCTGCTTGTACAATAAAAATTTACAGTGATATTCTTTAGTGGGGATGACTGTGAGGGGCAAATATTAACCCCTTTTGGTAATTTTGCTTTCAAAATACATTATCCTCATTTTCACTCAAGGTGGCAGACTTGGGCATCTTTTCCAGTTGTTAATCTGACAGAAATTTTAGACCTTTTTATTTACCTTTATCATGTCACAGATGTTAATGATTTTTTCGTTGTTTTTTGAAAGGCATTCTTTGAACAGGTTTAGTTTTAAACAAATATATCAGCTTATTTTTGTCATCGAGCATTTTGAAAATATGTGATCAGTGGAAGCTTGAATCAAATAATCATAGCTGTGTTTCATTCCCCATAATTAAGAATATGTAGAAACCTTCATATTTTCTCTTTTTCTGTTCAATTGGAATACCAGTCAAACCTGGAATTTATAAATAGTTTTAATCCTTGTGGAATTTGTTATGTACATGTAATGACTAAATGGTTCCACAAAGCTTGTGTTGATAGGAAATTCTGGTTTCCATTCTATCTGGCCATTAGAAAAATGGCCAGCCATTCTCTGACGGCTGCGCTATAGAGCAGGTTACTTGATAAGGAAAGAAAGCAAAGTAATTGTATTTGTAATGCTATTTGAGCTACATAATAGTTGAATTTTTTAATTAGTCATTCATTTTATCTGAAATAAATGCAATTTGGAAGTTTCTGTAAATCTCCAAATGGTTTTGGTTATATATTATATGACTTGCCATCTAGATTTTGATGTTTGAATTCTGTATAGCTAGACAGTTGATAAATTATAT
>NW_007730559.1:8520-32535 GCF_000696425.1 Galeopterus variegatus
ACACCAAGTCAAGGGTTAAGATCCCCTTACCGGTCATCTTTTAAAAAAAAAAAAAATGTAATGCTAATTATCCTGATTCGATCATAACATATTGTACACAAATACTGATAGTCAACTCTGCACCCCACAAATATGTATAAACAATTATGTTTTAATTTTTTTTAAAGCTTTTTAAAATGTCAGGATTAGTATAATTTTACTTTCTTCCTAATCTAGTTTTCCTCTATCAGGAACAAATTCTTATCAAACTAAAATAATGGTAGAGTTTTTGGAAGAAAACTAGCTCATTATAAGAAATAATTAGCAACTATCTAAGAAGAAAATTGTGTTCAAATTTGGCCTTCATATTTCTTAAGGGTTTGGTAATTTGGGTTTAATATTTGATAAGAATAAGTTAACTATGAGCAAAAGTAGACTTAATGTTCTAGTTTATAACTCTATTTTGTAATTATTAAAATAACTCCTTCTACTAACAAAGGGAGAAAGGTGTTTAATGAAATAAAAATAAACCAACTTTCTATGCACTAAATTGTGACAGGCTGTCTTTTGTCTAAAGTAACAAGGCAGCTGTAAAATGTAGAATGCTCAAGCTGGAATCAGAAGACCTGGATTCAAGTCCTGGGTCTGCCATTCACATGCTGTGTGAGTCTAGGTAAGTAAACCAGTTAAGATCAGATGAGAAAAGAAAATGCATATGAAAAATTATTTGATAGTTGTAATCATACGCGAGGAAAGGATTGTGTACCATTTATTAAATGTGACTCAGACTATGCACCAAATAGTTTTATTAGCTTGTATTATCATTTTTGTATGATGTTAAATAGTATTAGATAATTAAATCATTGGCATCTGCAGGAGTATTGTGAAATGGTTTTTTACATTATTTGAAATGGAATCTCCTTTAACTTGAAAATATATGGATTTTGCTAACTACATTTGTATACTTGCTAATTTTTACACTTAGTGATCTTGTTGTCTTCCAAAAGGAGTGATATTTCAATTTGATGTCCTCCAGAAATGTTACATGTGGTACATTATTTAGAATTACATTAGTTGGGCTTTTTAAAGATGCAAGGAAGAGATAATGGGAGTCATTGAGAGGAGACAAAGAAACATGAGTTAGGAGAAGATATTGTCTCCCCACCTATATAGTCTCTCACTGTGGGCCACAGTGCTTATAGGACTGGAATGTATAGGAAAGCCTCGTGGAGAAGTGAAAGTGGAATAAAGCCTAAGTTCAAAGTATCCACCTTCTCTTTGGTCTTCTATCTCATTCCCCACACTCAAACCCACAATGGTTCTAATTGGATCATTCCCTCTGCCACTCATGACACACGCAATAGGCAGACCTTCACTCTGAGCCATACTAGAACTCACTTAATATAACCTGTAAACATTTTCCTTTAACTTGATGCCAATATCTGATCCAATCACTAATGACCAACACAGCGGAGTAGGTTACATTAAGAATATGTCACATGTTGCTTCATCTTTATTCATAAACAATCCTCTTATGGCTGCTCTCATAAGAAAGAGGTATGAACAAAAACAACATCCATGAACACATCCAATATAGGAATATATTATTTTTATAACCACGAGAAACATTTTTAATGAATAAATATAGTTATGTATGTATGGTTTTATTTTCCGAATTTTCTTTTTAGGGCTTGTATTAGTCCATTTCTGTTGCCTACAACAAAATACATGGAACTGGGTAAATTATACAGAAAACAAAATCCATTGCTTATAGTTTCAGAGGCTTGAAAGTCCAAAGTCCAGGGAACACATCTAATGAGGGTTCTCTTTGGTGGTGGATTTACAGCAATGCAGGGGTCTCACATGACAGAAAATGGCAGAGCAGAGAGAGACTAACCTCTCATGTGCTCTTCTTTTAAAGCGCTCAGAAACATGCCCTTGACCACCATTATTAATCCAATCACTATGGCATGGTCCTACAATCTAATCTCCTGTCCATGGCCCCACCTTTCAATTACCATAATAAGATTTCCCACCCTCAAGAGGAACAGTGGTAATTAAGCTTCTAATATATGAACCTTGGGGTCACAATTCAATCAATCCACAGCAGGGTGTCATAAAGATATAATAACTGGATCAATCAATAATTATTTACTAAGTACCCAAAGCTCATCATTTGCTTTCACAGTGTGTATAACTTAATATGTCATGAGAAGATGAGATATAAGGGGATATGTTCAGGAAGGCTTCCATGACATTGTGCTCTTCATAACTGAATATTTTTCTGTACTCATAGCCATCACCACACCATGCAAATTGCCAGCTTACCTCTGTGTTTCTTACTGGACTATGAGCTTCATGAAGTCAAGGATTGTGTCTGTCATAGTCACAAATGTCAGGCATATAAACATGGCAAACGTTTCAAGAAATAGTTTTTGATTGAGTGGGTGCATGAAATAGCATGAATAACTAAATATCTAAGGAGGTCAAACTGGAGCAATTTTACGTTCTTTAAAAAGCTCTAGTCTAAATTAAGTGTAGCAATATTCTGTGGCATTTTTGTTTCCTGTTCTTTTATTTGAGATTCGACTACCTTCATGCCCAGAAGTCAATCTATTTTTCTAGTAGAATGTCTTTCGAAAAAAAAAAAAAAAAAAAAAAAAAATGAAGGGGAAGTGATGGATTAGAAGAAACTCAAAATTTACCTCAGCCAATGTGTAGACCTCCTTTGGATACTCATATAAGCAAACTAACTTTTAAAAAAATTATGAACCATTATGGGAAGTTTAAACTGACTAGAGGATACTTAAAAATTGTTATTTTTTAGGTGTGATAATGATATTTTTGTTAATTTTTTAAATACCATTCTTTCAGAAACATACACTGCAATATCAGCCCCCCCAAAAAGAATGCCTTCCTAGTTGAAAATGAAAATAGCACAAAATTTCCTCTAACAGAAATTCAATTCATAGTAATATTTGTGTTATTATTGCTTTGAATATTACTTTTGTATAAATGTGTTGAAATATTTATTTAGAAATCTGTATGTATATATGTGTTATTTAGAAACATTTAACATTTAGAAATTAGTAATGTCCTAAAACATTTACTAAGAAATACATATGCATGTGCATGCATGCACATGTGTGTGTATAGTAGCTATAAAACAAAAATCCTCCACTTTGTATTTTTGATCATTAGAATTAGGTATAGTAACGGTTTGGTGATCCATGGTGATATAAAACATTTGATAAACATCACCATGAATGTCTGCCCCAATACTATTTAAAATTAAAATATTCTTGCATATAAATATATGGATAAATCAAAACGCTGGCTTATAGAAAGGAAATTGAGGCTAAAGATAAAGCGACATTACTCTTTGCAGTATCAGCAATTGCACTTGCAGATCATTTCTCTTTTGCCATTCACTTCTAGTTAAGAATGGTATCCTTTGGAGGTAAGAGAGGAATTGGTAAAAGGCCACAGAAATCAATTGCATTGTATAATGTTGAATATACTAATTATACTGATTTAAACATCACCTATTGCACACAGCTATTGATATTCAATCTGTACCCCACAGATACGTACAATCAATTATGTTCCAATAAATTAATTTTTTAAAAAGTATCTTTTGTCTTGAAATTATATTGACAATTATATTAAATTCTTCAGGCAGCCAATTCCATAGCTGCTTTGTAAAGATGTGTTGGAGCTCTGAGTCACTGAGATTCAGTTTGAATTTACATATTTGATGTTAGTTACATTGACACATTTTAAATAGTGGACCATCATACCTTAATTTTTCTCTTTTCAAATATAGGCATATCAAATAATAGTAAAAATGAAGCATTTATTTTGTTCTTGCTTCTTTTCGTAATGATCTTATAATGCTTAAATGCATTTGCGAGTTTTTGCTGTTATTTCTACTAGTGTTGAGGGAGAGATGCTTTTTTTATCCACATAAATAAGCAGGTCTTCAAATATAGGCATATCAAATAATAGTAAAAATGAAGCATTTATTTTGTTCTTGCTTCTTTTCATAATGATCTTATAATGCTTAAATGCATTTGCGAGTTTTTGCTGTTATTTCTACTAGTGTTGAGGGAGAGATGCTTTTTTTTATCCACATAAATAAGCAGGTCTTTTACTGGATACTATCTTCCCATAGTGGTGTTCTGACTGAAAAAATACAGTCAATTCACTCACCTGTGACTGTGCAATTTTTCATTTATGTTATCTGCCTTGCCAGTTAAGACAGCGAACTCATACTTAATGAGATTAAGTCCTGTGCTTTCTGGAAAAGGTGATTTAATTTGGAATGATTTAAACCATATATGATTTGGTATAACAGACAGTTATAATCCTTAGTGAGCAATTCTATGAAATTTTACATTCATGACCAATACCTTATTCTCACTCATAGATCACAATATAAAGTGAATATCAATAAAGTCATAATTGCAAAGTAAATATCAGTAGTCATAATAGTTAAAACAACAACTATTTATTCAGCTTATGATTCTGTGGGTCAGCAATTTGCACTGGGCTCAGCTGAGTGATTTTCTGCTGATCTCAGCTAGACTCACAACTTTAGCTAAGCCATTTTGCATACAAAAGCAAAAGGAAGTTAGCTGGCTGTGGACTGGTGCTGTTGGGATGCCTGGGCTATGTATCTACCAGGCTAGTCTGGGCTCCTTCACATGGTGGCATTGTCAGGGGTCCCAAGAACAGCAAGAGAGGGCAAACCACAATGTGCACACAATTGTCAAGTTTCTGCTTGTTTTGCGTTTGCTACTGTTTCATTGGACAAATCACATATCCAATCCAGAGTCACTGTGGAAGGACACTACTAAAAGGCTTGGATGAAAAGAGACAAAGAGTTTGCGGTCACTTTTAAAATCAATGACAGATGGATTTAGGGGAAACCGACCCATGACTTCTACTTTGTTGTCTTTTTTAAAGTATTAATTTATTTGTAATTACAGTTGATATTAGACACCAGTTGGTGAGTTAAACAGTAAGTGTTTCTGCTCTATTACACTGCCACATCATTAGTATTGGCAATTTAGCTTACCTCCGTGATGTTAAGTACTTCATTTTTATAATATATGAACTTATCCTCAACTTTTCATGATGAGTTCATGCACTATTTTTTGGTTCATCAATTGAGAACTCAGATATTTTTAGATATTTGCCACAGATGGTGCTGCATAACATTGCATTATGTGACTCTAAATCCCACAGGTACAAAAGAATAATAATCTCAGCCATAAGTCTTGAACTTTGTTCTAAAGGAGTAGATTGCAAATGTCACCAGAGCTCCACATTTTCCTCTTGGGGGCCTTTTATATGATTCATTACATGGACTTTCTTAGTAAACAGTTGGTGTTATACAGATCTAAGTAAATATAAGAACTAGTCCCCTTGTGGGTCTACTTTTGTTGAAATGATTATTATGTCTTCTAAATATTTTAGAGTCTCCTCCTTGGAATTATTTTCAAAATTCTGAAGCCACGCAATGGAAAAAAAATTAAAAAGCTATTTTTAAATCCTAGAGTCATGGAATCATAGACTACCTATTTCCTTTTCTGTGGTTCCTTCTAACTTACTTTCCTGTGCTCATCCAGTGTTGTCTTTCTCTCCCTGCCAATGTCAGAGGATCCTCAGGAAAAGGCCTGGTCAAAATGGACTTGGAGTTAGACTGAAGCCTAAGAGCCTGACGAGCTTTAAGGAAGTGTGTGATCTTTCTGCCTGCTTCATCCAGGTGTCATTAACTTAGTCCCATGTTCCAGCACAGACCTGTTAATTGTAAGTAACAGAAAAACAACCCCACTTAAACACAAACTAAAGAAAACAAAAAAGAATTCGTTGAAAGATCAAAGAAACAGCTGTAAAAAATCAAAGCCCTTTCTCGAACATCAAGGCTAGAACTGGCCGTCAGAATTTTTTTCCATGTCTTTTTCTCTTGTCTCTATTCCTCTGTGCCTGTTGACTTTTTCTCCTGTTGCAGGTAGATTTCTCCACTTAGGAAGAATGACCAGCAGGAGTCCTGTTGGTCAGGACTCATATCATATCAGCTTAACAATCATTGAGGAAAGAAGGATTTGGACAGAGGTTTCTTCCATCCATTACCTTTGATTACAAACTCAGGTTTCGGAGCTGAAGAAGCTTATTATCATCATTAGATACAAATTATTGGATTTTATGGCACACCAGACACTGTTCTATGAGCTTTCCATGATTAATCATCGCAGGAACTTTTGGAGACAATCATATAAAGTAGGTATAATTTCATATTATGCACATTTTAAAGATGAAGAAATTGAAGAAAAAAAAAGATTAAGTAACTTTTCCAAAGTCACAGAGCTAGTGAGTGGCAGAGCCAGGATTCATTCAATACAAGGGAGACTATCCCAGGGGTGATGCTCTGGTGAGCTTGCCATGGTTTGGAGGTTTTGGGCAAATAGTGATTGACTGTTTCTCAAATTTCTCTATGGAACTCTCTCAGTAAATGGCAATTTATATTCTAAAATAGTTCTATATTACCCACCAACAACTGATCCTCTTTGAGAAGACCATGAATTTGAAATACATTTATAGGTATATATTTTTGACAATGTGCAACTCAGGACTATTAGAGTTGGAAAACAATTATGCTCAGGTTTATCTTGATAGCTGAATTAAAGGACTAAATATAATTGTGGCTAGTGAGTAAATGATCCTGTAAAGCAAAGACCTGTCAAAAATTTTTTATATTGGATTAATTCCACCTTCATTGTGATTAGTCCTGTTCCAGATGTGCATTATTTCTTGTTCTTTCCGTGGTCATTAGTTATTGACTTTATAAAGACTATTTATTTTGCTATACTTTTTGAAGAAATACCACAAATACTTTGTACTACTGAATATGAATAAACTGGATATAGTGAAATGACTTACAGTAATTTAAAAAGTAAAGTTTTGTACTATAGGACAAATTCTTTGAATTGTGGAGCAACAAGGTTCTATGTCTTTTGAACTGTGGTCTTATGGAGTTAGTTAACTTTCCATAAACAAGAGAGTATATTTTTCTTTTTTTCTTTTTTTTCCTTTTTGTCTTTTTTATTGACTGGTAACGGGATCGCAACCCTCTGTGTTGCGCCTGCACTGCGCTCAGCCAGTGAGCAGGAACCGGTCTCCACATGGGATCCGAACCCTCGGCGGGAGCGCCGCTGTGCTCCCAAGCGGTGCACTCTCCAGTGTGCCACCGGGCTGGCCCAAGAGAGTATATTTTTCTGTCAGCTTTTGATTTTTGATTCTTTCTCAGTTGATGTTCAGCTTTTTTATTATATGTGAGCTGCACAGAACATACAAGCTCCTTATTCTGAAAACCCTTATCAGTGAAGAGGCTGGAAAGAGGTTGTGGAGGTTAACAACTCTGCCTCACCCACATCTTAGGCTGTTTCCTCAAGTCCAGAAGCAATTCCTCTTTTTCCTGACCACTTCTCTTAGCAAAAGATAAAAAAAGAAAAGAAAAGAAAAGAGGCTTTTTTGAAGCTAGTCATCAATTTTAAGACATGATAAACAAAGACAAAGAAGCAAACTCTGGCTATTCTGAGGTGAATTTTTGGCTGAAGACATTACTTATCTGTAACCTCCAGAGACTTTATTATCCAATTTTATATAAAGATGATAGCTGGGAATGCCAGATGTGTTCACTTTCAGAAGAGAACAATTTTGGGGGGAACTAAAATAGCCACACATAATAGGTTTGTGCAAATCAAAGTTAATGCAAGATACAAAGGACATGCTTTTAGGAATGATTCTAGATGTTCTTGCAGTTACAGAATTTTTTTCTATATTTTCCCATATTATGTATTGACTACTTGCCATGTAATCTAAACCATGTTAAATGTTGGCTATGCCCGCAGAAAGAGAGGGAAACTAACATTTATTGAACAACATCTGTGGACTAGAAATTGTCATCCATTCATTCAACACACTTTTCAGGACTGAGGATAGAGCAGTAAACTAGGTAGACAAGGTTCCTGGTTTCAAAGAGGTCACATTACATAAGAAAAGAGGCAAACCATAATGAAGGATACAAGACAATTTCAGATAATCATAACTGCTATGAAGAAAATTTTTAAAAAGATTAAAAAATGTGACACAGATGGGTGAGAAAGGGGACCCTTAAGATAGGTTAGGGCATCTCTTAGAAGGAAATATTTGTGTCAAATTCTGAATATTAAGAAGGAAATAATAGCTAAGAGAAGTTTTGGGAGAAGAGTATTCCATTAAGCAAATGCAAAGGCCCTGAGATCTGTGAACATATTAATCTCCTTTAATCCTCACTAAATTTGTGCAAAGCAGGAAGTAATTAGCCTAATTTTACAGATTACAAAACTGGGAACCACAGAGGTAACTTACTTAAAATCACTTACTCAGCTAGTAAGCAGGATGGCCTGATATGAGCTCAGGACCACCTGACCACAAAACCCATTCTCTTTCTGCTACCATGCTGCTTCGTGGGATCTAAAGCACAGATTAAACATGTGAAACAGTAAGATATTTCTAAAAAAAAAGGAGGTTCCTGTCCTAAATGTAGGTAAGTTTCTTAGATGGTCCCGTTCTTCATTTCTTTCTACTAAGAAATATACAACAAAGATTTATATGTCTACATTTGTGTATTGATTCATTCATTAAGTATTTTTGAGCGTCTACAGTATAACTACTGTGTTTGTGTTAAAAGAATGGAATATGGTCATAGTGAATAGAATAAATTATTTTCCTTCAAGAAATTGAGAGAGGATTTTTGTAAATGGTTTGGGAATTCTAGCAGTCTAGTCTATTTTGCCAAAAGTTATATGGAAGGACAAAAACCATTACAATCTCAAAGTTTTCCCATCAGCTGGCTGAAAATTATCTCTAGCATTTAATATCTGACTTTGGATTTGGAAAGAAATGAAGCCAACCCCCTTTTTACTCTTCTTTTGGGTATGATGGGAAAAGTATGGTTGGAATCTTTTCATTGATTTGCAAAATAAAACATTTGCAAAATAAATCATGTACAAATCAAATAAGGCATTGATTTGTACATGATTTATAAGGTATTGAACTATTTTACAACTGAGAATGTCTCTGAACTCTGAGAAATTTCAAAGGAAAGAATGAGCCTTACCTAGATCTGCTATTTTCAACTCATCTTTTTCTGCTGTGCTTTCTGGATTATTTTTTTTATTGGCTAATGGCTAGAAAGGACAATAGTGCAGCAAATATAATAAAAGTATTTACAGCCATCTATTTTCATTGAATATGTGAATGCTCCTGTGAAAGGAAATTTGTGGTTATTAAGAAAATGCCTGTACTTAGTGTTTAATCATAACTGTTCTCATACCTAAAGTCTAAAGTAGCATGTATTGAAATATAACTCTGTACCCCATAAATATGTACAATTAGTATGTGTTCATTAAAGAAATAAATAAATTTATAAATAATAAAATGGTACCAACAGTAGCCTGTATATACTAAGTCCTTAATATTGCTGAGTGGAAAGAGAAATGCTATTACATATTATGCTGTTTAATTTTTTTCATAGTCTTTATACCTTTTATTGTATGTTATTATTATGGTACTTTCTCTAAGAAATAAGAGAGCTAGATCATGTAGGCCTTGTGGTATTGTAAGGACTTTGGCTTTTACTCAAAGGAGATGAGAAACTATGGGGCGGGGGGATTGGGCAAGAGTGCCATGATCTGACCTATGTTTTTAACAGAACGAGTGTGGTTGCTATTTTGAGAAGTAGGAGGCAGAGCAATAATTTGGGTGAGAGACAATGGTGTCTTTGTTCGGAGTGACAAAATATGACAGAGACTAGAATATAGGCATCAAGCTGGCATGAACTTGGCTGCTTTTTTTTAAAATCACTATATACCCAGTGTGTGGTATCATTTCTGGAGTACAGCAGGATCTCAATAACGCTTGTTTGAATGAATGGAAGGAGAGATGGACGTTAGTTTTTCACAGCTTCTTTCTTCTCCCCATCTGTTTATTATTTAGTTTTAAAATCTAAACTAATTTCCTCCTCCTCTAGTTTGGAAAATTAAGTAGAAGAGAAACAAAAGCAAAGCCTCCAAGTTTCTTCTTAAATTTAATTGAATTCAACAAGTTTTTTTTAAAGCATTTTTATGTGATGACTTCTTTGGGATATTAAGGACATCAAATGCCAACAGAATGTTCCAAGACAGTAAGATGAGATTATTGCTTAGGGTCAGGGCTATGCCACAGCACCACAATTTACTTTAAAATTAAAATTGCTACATTGGATTTAATTTCCTCCTCACAAGAGCAATAACCTTTTCAATGAATCAGTCTTGGCTTTTTCTGCTTACCATAAAAAGGACCATGTGACTGTAACATTACAAAGTGCCTAAATTGAAAGCTTTATTAGAAAAGTTTGGGGAAAAGGAGCTTAAGAGTACATTTAGTATGCAATTTTTTGTATGAGAAGAAAGAGAAATAAGAAGACACATGCACACATTTTTTTTTTTTTTGATGTATGTAGAGAAACAATACACAGAGAAGCAACTAATAATAAGACTGATTGTAGTGGGCAATCAGGATAAACAAACATATTTTTTATTTTTATTATATTTAAATTTTTTATATCACTTTGGCAAACATAGATTTTTTATATCATTTTGGTAATTGACTATGTGAATTACTACTTATTTAATGAGTGAGTGAATAAACAAATAAAAAGTAAATAAATATAGTATCTTTTAGAAAGCTGTCGGGGGCTGCAGGGCAGAAGGGCTTAGGAAAACTTGAGGGGAAACTTCAAATGTTCATTCCGTCACGTTCCCAGACCTCCTAAACTGCGTTTTGAGCGGGGAATTCCCAGATGAAGTGTATCTGTGTAAACAATAGTAAATAATAACTGATCATGTTTTAATCATCTTTTTTCCTTAAAGAACAGAGAAGTCTTAGTCCATGAGACTGCTGATTCTTAAAGGGCTAGAAAGGCTAGTTGAAGAAAGCCAATCTGTGACGCTGGCTGGGAGTTCTTTGATCCTTTCAGAGTCTCAAAGAAGTCAAATTCTGCTATGGTAATCGTCCTATATATTTCTGCTTTCAAGAAGAGGTTATAAGATTTTGAACTTTCTCAGCATTCCTGTCCTGGCCCTGTGTACTTTGCTGACAAGACTCCCAGGCATGCAGGCCATCGTGGGCACTGACCCTCTTAGCAGAAGTCTGGGTGTGAATTTCTTCACTACGGCAAGGCTCAGCCCGAAGCAGCATGCTACATGCTACACCTGCATACAGAATCTCCCCACTTGCCAGTCACAGCTGTGGAATATGCCCCCATTCTCTTTAAGGAAGAAATTTTACCAGTCAAGATAACACCTCACCCTAGTGTAGAGTTTTATATTTTTCAAAAACTTTTCACCTATGTTATTTCATCTTATGGATTCATCGAAGCTGAAAGATGGAAGCAATATCAGACACTATGACCTCGATGGAGAAACTGAATTCAAGAGCTGAAGTGAACATTTTGCCTAAAATCTAATAGCTACTAGGTAGCAGAGCTGAACCAGTATTCAGTTCTCCTGACTTCTAACCCCGTGATTTTCTCATACTCTCTCATAGCAACCTCAGCTATTTTCCTGTATCTCCTTCATCTTTTTATCCTTCTTATTTTGTTCTTCTTGGCCCCTCCATGTTATTTTTTTTTCTTTTATGCATTGAAGATTAATTGAAATTTAATACTTATGTAAGTATGATATGACACAACTTATATCAAAATTTAATAATTCTTTATTTCGGGGCTGGCCCATGGCTCACTTGGGAGATTGTGGTGCTGATAACACCAAGGCCACGGGTTCAGATCCTATATAGGGATGGCTGGTTAGCTCACTGGCTGAGCGCGGTGCTGACAACACCAAGCCAAGGGTTGAGATCCCCTTACTGGTCATCTTTAAAAAAATAAGAAGAAGAAGAAGAAGAAGAAGAATTCTTTATTTTGGTTGATGCTTTCAAAAATTAACAGAAAACTGATATTTTTTCTTTTTTTTCCTGCTAAGCAGTTGTAATTTCTTCTTTAGCTTCCACGTCACACACTAAAAAATTAAGCATAATTATAGTTGTTTTCTTCATTGATGCCATGATTTATACTTGAGTTGTCTCTTCCCAGATTTGCCACAAGCTGAAAACTTCTAAGCAAGTATGCCTTTATAAATATTCTCTACCAGTGGGCAGACACTAATAAAGGCCCTGCCAAAAGTCTGTCAAGAAAATGTTTCTTGAAGTCATAGTTGATGCCAGACATTAACTATATCAAGTCTTCTATTCCATGGTGGAAAAAAAAAATTATGCCTAAATTCAATTTTAGTGAAAAGGAAAAAATTAGATCCAGGTCAAGTTCAAATCCAGTGAGGTTTGAATCAATTGAGATATTATATGTTAGAATTCAGTGCTTGGTATGCTTAACATTCAGAAATGTGCTGAAAAGATATAACAGCATTGAAAAGAGTTTGTATTTTATCACTTTGCAAAGGTGAGCATTCTCAAAGGAGTCTGATTCTATTCTGACTACTTTCCACATTCAATATTCATGGGCTCCACAACTACCAGGGCTGCTTTGGTACCACAGCAGCAGAAGGCACAACTTCTGGCTATTAAAAGGAAAATGACAAAAAGTGTTACCTGGGAACATTTGGGAACTTCCTCTTGGTTAATAACAGACATACTATTTTCTCCCTTCACTGATAATTTCACTCCATGTTGCTAATATTATAGCAATTTTCTATATGATTTCTTACTTGAAAATGCTACAGTAGGAGTTAGAATCTGAGATTATTTTGGGGATCCCCTTTAAATTTGTCCCTAATACCTCTGTTTTGTTTTCTAAAATGGGGAGAAAATTATGGCTCTAACTTCCAACTACCTTATGTGTATTCAGTAAAACTTTTTTCTATTTAAAAATTTGTGTAAGTTAACTAGCACAGGAAATGCTTTTTAAAAAATATTGAAAATGAAATCTTAAGTAAATCTAGAAAGATCTTTTTATCATCAACCATACTGACTGTGAAATAAGTGTGATTGATAAACATATTTTTATTAAACCTTAAATAATTACAGGCATTGACTTATACTTATATGTTATTTGGTTCAGGGAAAAATCTTTTTTAACAAGATATAAAATATTTCAAGTTTTCTTCTCATTTTCTGCAGGACACCTGTTCTTGGTGACAGAAAGCCAGAAATTTTCTATTGTATTAAAGAGACAGAAAGGTTTTAAGAGTCCAGTGCCTCTAAATTTTAACATAAAAATTTGCATCAAAAAAATAGTCAATGAGTTACATCAGGAAAATGCTTTTGTGCTAAAGTTTGAATTACAGAGAGAAGGCTATATCTAAACGTCTTTACCACATAAAGAGATTGGGAAGGAGTCAATGCTGCCACATGAGCCAACCACACAAGCAAACTCTCCTACAGCAGTTATGTACAGACTTTATACCTTTCACAAAAATTAATGCAAAATTGATTAGAGACAGCTATGGCTTGAATATTTTTGTCCCCTCTAAAATTTATGTTGAAACTTAATCCCCAATGCAACAGTATTAAAAGGTATGGCCTTTAGGAAGAGACTGAGTAATGATGTCTCTGCCCTTATCAGTAGGATTAGGTGCTCTGACAAAGGATTGACAAAGGGAGTTTACCCCTCTCTTGCCCGTCTATCCCTTCTGCCACGTAACGATATAGCGTTCCTTCCCTTAGAAGACGCAACAACAATGCACCTTATTGGGAGCAGAGATCCAGCACTTACCAGACACCAGTCCTTCTAGTGCCTTGATCTTGGACTTCCAGCTCCCAGAATCATAAGAAATAAACTGTTATTCTTTACAAATTACTCAGTTTCAGGTATTTTGTTACAGTAGCACAAATGAACTAAGACAGTTACCTAAATTTAACATGCAAAACTAATTTTCTAGAAGAAAAAACATAGGAGAAAATCTACTTGACCTTGGGTTTGTTAATGAGTTTTTAGATTCAACATCAAAAGCATAATCTATGAAAGAAAAAATGGATAAGCAGAACATATTAAAATTAAAAACTTCTGCTCTACAAAGACAGTGTTAAAAGAATAAAATAAGTCATAGACTGGGAGAAAATATGTGCAACACACATATCTGATAAAGGCCTTGTATCCAAATTATACAAAAACTTTTAAAATTCCACAAGAAAACAAAAACCCAATTAAAAATTGGGTAAAATATCTGAACAGACATGACATCAAAACTGATGTCCAGATAGCAAATAACATATAAATAGGTGCTCAACATCATAGGTAAGTAGGTAAATGCAACAATGAGATACCAGTACACACTTATTAGAATGTCAGAATACAAAAAACAAACAAAAAACTGTATGTCCAGATAGCAAATAACATATAAATAGGTGCTCAACATCATAGGTAAGTAGGTAAATGCAGCAATGAGATACCAGTACACACTTATTAGAATGTCAGAATACAAAAAACAAACAAAAAACTGTCAATATCAATTGATAGCAAGTATGTAGAGCAACACAAACTCTCATCAGTTGCTGGGGGGAATACAAAATGGTAGAGCCACTTTAGAAGACTGGAAGTTTCTTAAAAAACTAAGCATAGTCTTGCCATGTAATCTAGCAAGCGCACTCCTAGATGTTTATCCAACTGGTCTGAAAACTTATATCCATACAAAAACCTGTACACAAATGTTTATAGCAGTTTTGTTTATAATTGCCCCTAAGTGGAAACAACCAAGATGGCCTTCTATAGGTAAATAGATGAACAAATTGAAGTACACCCACATAAAGTGATACTATTCTACATTTAAAAAGGAATGAGTTATTAAAGCTATGAACAAACATGGATGCATCAAATGGCATATCTATCATCACAAAAATGTATCATTTCTTTGTGATGAGAGCATTTGACCTCCTCTCTTCTAGCCATTTGAAAATACGCAATAAATTATTGCTAATTATAGACACCTAGAACTACTGTAAACCATGTATTGAAATATAATTCTGTACCCCATAATTATGTACAACTATTACATGTCAATTAAAAAAATAAAAAATAAAAAATGCATATTGACAAGTGAAAAAGCCAGTCTGAAAAGGCTACAGGCCTTATTAATCCAATTATATGACATTTTGGGAAAGGCAAAATTATAGACATAAAAAGCAGATCAGTGTTTGCTAAGGGTTCAGAAGAAGGAGGAAGGTTGAAGCACAGGGGAATTTTTTTTAAGGTGGTGAAAACTATTCTGTATTGTAATTTAATGATTACCTGACACAATGCACTTGTTAAAATCCATAGAACTTTACAGCACAAAGATTGAACCTTACTGCATGCAAATTTTAAAAAGTCTTTTAGGAAGTCAGAGAATCTTAGAATGGAATTCGGAACATGACAAAAGAATCTAGATCTATTGCAAGTTTATGAGGCAACCTCGCTGAAGGGAGTGCAAGAAAATGGTTCTGGATTTGGCAATAAATATTGTCTGTAAGACTGAAGAAAACACATAAGCATTGTACTCTAGTTGATGAAGTTGTTTACCATAGAGTTATGTATTAACAATTCTACAGCCACTAAACATGTATACAAAAACTGAGAAGTTAAGGCAATACGTAGGGGATGGTGGGAGCAAAGTTTCTCACTCTTGCTATGGGAGGTTACAAGTAATCAAAGGAAGGAGTGTAGAATGATTCATGTCATAATGTGTTCAACTTGGAGATATACTGAATGTATCATTATGAGCTCTTGTTTAGCTTAATATAAACACTGATGGTATATTAGTCCATTTCTGTTGCTTATAACAGAATACCTGAAACTGGGTAATTTATACAGAAACAAAATTTATTTCTTACAGTTTGGAGGCTAGGAAGTCCACAGTCCAGGAGGCACATCTGGTGAGGGCCTTGTTCTTGGTGGTAGCTCTCTATAGTGACGCAGGGTATCACATGGAAGAATGGGCTGAGCAAGAGAGCTAACTTGCTTATTCACTCTTCTTATAAAGCCATCAGAACCATGCCCATGCCCATCCATTAAACCATCAACCTGTTACTCCATGGATGGATCAATCTACTTAGTAAGGAATGATCCTATGAATCTAATCATCTTAAAGACCCTACCTTCTTAACACTTTTACAATGGAGATTAAGTTTCTAATATATGAACTTTGGGGGAACACATTTGACCCATAGCAGATGGTTAAATGCAACTTGCATAAATAGATTAGTATATACATAGTTCTTTGCCATGTCAGCTGAGAAAGCCTAGAAGCAATGACACTTCAGTAGCAACAAGCATGTCTAGTGCCTAGATCTTGGTTTCTAATACCATTCTCCAATGAAAAAAAGCAAGACTCCTTGGAGAAGTGGCTGATTTTATGACTAGGACAAGAAATACACAAGATGTTCCTGGAGCATCTTGTAGTGCCAGAAAGTAAGCAAATTGGCAAAAACAAAACAAAAAACTCAAAATCTCATAGTGATGGGTATTGTGTCTCAAAGAATTCCCAGGGACCAAAGCTGGAACAATTTGAGAAACAAAACAAAGTAATAATAAAGTATAAACCGAAGTGTAAATAAATGTCCTCAAGTCCATACTGATATAAATAACTGAATACATACGTAAGTGGAGGATAGATAAATCTCCTAAGCAGAAGAATTCTAAATAATTTATGTAGATTCACCCCCAGGGAAGTAGACCTAAACACTCCACTCCTAAAGTATGGGCAGACAATAATGGCTCCCTTCTAAAGAGGAAAAGAAAAAAGAAAGAGAAAACTTACAATGGAGAAACCTGACAAACACTAGCTGGGATAAGTGATTAAGGTGAACATCAGCAGTGATTAGTCATGTTCATAATATGTGTCCTTGATAGGCTGTAATGAGAATGGCTCTATACTTCTGTGGATTCATAACCCCAATATAATATGAGAAAAATATAACACAAATCCCACTTGAGGGGCTGTCTTAGTCTGTTTGGGCCGCTATAACAAAATGCCTTAGAGTGGGTAGCTTATAAGCAACAGAAATTCCTGTCTCACAGTTCTGGAGGCTGAGAAGTCCAAGATCAAGGTGCCAATAGATTTGGTGTCTGGTGAGGGCTCACTCTGTGCTTCATAGATGACACTTTCTTGCTTCATCTTTGCATGGTGAAAGGGGCAAACAAGGCTTTTCTCTAATCCCATTCATGGGGGTAGAGCTCTCATGACCGAATTATCTCCTGAAGTCCTCACCTTCTAATATGATTTTGTTAGAGATTAGGTTTCAACATATGAGTCTGTGGGGAGTACAAACATTCAGACCATAGCAGAGGCATTCTAAAAATACCTGCCCACCACTCCTCAAAATTGTCAAGATCTTCAAAAACGAGAAATAGCTGTGAAAATGTCACGCAGAAGAGTAATTTAAGGAGACACAGAAACTAAATGTAATGTGGTATCCTGGGTGAAATCCTGAAATCAAAACAAGTAAAAAGAAAATCTGAATAAAGCATGGACTTTACTTAATAATAAATGAATCAATATTGATACATTAACTGTGACAAATGTACCCTACTAATGTATTATAATAATAGTAGGGGGAAATAGGCATGGCATATATGGGAACTTTATTATTTTCACGTTTTTTCTATAAATCTAAAGCTATTCTAAAATTAAAAGTTTATTTAAAAAATTATGTATGCAAAACCCACCTGGGCCTTAATGATAATGTAACTGATGTGTTTGATATCAGAAGTAGTTTAGAAGAAGAATTTGTGACAGATATGTACTAAACTAAGCAAATTAAAAAGAGACAATTATAAATTAATCACCTTTAAAAAATACTCATTAGGGCTGGCCTGGTGGCGCACTCTGTAGAGTGCGGCACTGGGGAGCATGGTGGCGCTCCCACTGAGGGTTCGGATCCCATATAGAGACCGGTCCGCTCACTGGTTGAGCACGGTGCGGGTGCGACACCGAGGGTTGCGATCCCATTACCGGTCACGAAAAAAAGACAAAAAGGAAAAAAAATATATTCAATATATACAGACAGGAAATACTGATGTTACCAAAAATTGTGACATGGAAGGACTGGAAAGATAGGGACTTGGAGAATGTGTGTGTAAAACTGGAAAAAACGATACAGGTAATGCAGCTGAATTGAAAAATCGAGAAGAAGCAGTATACTCATTTGCAGCTAGAGACAAACAGCAGAAAGAGCTCAAGAAGTTAAAGCAATTGTTTCTGAGGATCAAGGCTCAGTATCAAAGCAGTTTTCAACTGTAAAAACAATAAAACTATTGACTTTTGAATTTTTAAACTATATATTTATAAAAGAAATACAAAAACAAAAGAGTCGTGTGTTTAATGGAAAAGCATGTGAACAAAATTTAGGAATCTCTAGTTCCAACACTAGTAAGTTGTGTAACTTTAAGCATAGCACCCTCTGCATCTTCAGTTTCTTATTTATGAACCGACAAATTGGACTATATGATTCCTAAAAGACTTTCCACTCTAAGATTTTATGACAGTAGAATAGTAGATACCAATTTTTTAAAGAAATAATGCCCGATTTTTAAGATTTTTGAAAAACTTATTAGGTTCTAGAAAACGTAATGATTATATGAAAAGGAAAAATAAGGTAATGAAAATGTAGCTTTCAAACAATGTGTGTCTAACTTTGTACTGTAATTAAAATACAGAAATGTTAGGAGGCCAGGCCCATAGATATTCAGTTTATTATAATCATGAACTATAAACAATGAGGCTTTACCAGGTAAAAGCACAGCCAAATATATTTTGACAAATTTATTCAATGAATTAGTAAGTGGCTAACGAGAGACAACAGATACAGGGTAATTCAAAAATTCATGGAAAGATCATATTATCTTTCAATCCTAATTTTCCACAAACATTTTGAAGTACCCTGTTATAACACACTAGCATTTTTTTTTTTTTTTTTTTCCGTGACAGGCAACGGATCGCAACCCTCAGTGTCGCGCCCGTACCGGACCGGGACCGGCAACGGGATCGCAACCCTCGGTGTTGCCCCCGCTCTTCGCTCAGCCAGTGAGCCGCCGGTCTGCACGTGGGATCCGAACCCTCGGCGGGAGCGCCACCGCGCTTCCCAAGCGGCGCACTGTAGCAGTGCGCCACCGGGCCGGCCCCACACTAGCATATTTTAAATGATTCTTTTTACAAAATTAGAGTTAAAGTTTTCTTGTAAATACAGCTGCCTCAAGTGGCTTGAAGTCCTTAGAAAATTCTTATATCCCAAAATAATAAATACTTATCCAACTTACAAAGGCAGCTAGGCTGGTACAGAAGCCTTTACAGCCTCCATTAATGATACAAATTGTAAAAATTATACCAGTGAGTAGTTGGCATGCCTTGCAATCATCACTAGAGAATAAACATTTACAAAGAAGACTTTGAGAATTTATAATTTTGAGTTTGCAAAGAATAATAAAGGGATTTGCTGTAAAAAATAATTTCATTCTTTAGGGAGAAAGTAAAATTTGAATGACAGTTTTTCAAAAAGCACATAAAAACATGTCAATATTTCATGTAACTACAGTTTACATTAGAGTGGTGCAATATAGTTATTTTAAGCTGCAGTGGATGGTGTGCATTGTAACACTTGCAGAGATATAGTGAAATTCTAGTGCATTCATTATGCTGAGAGGGTGATCACACCAGCTTTGTCAGATGACTAATAAAAGTTTGGAGAAACAAGTGGAAGTCACATTACGGGGGTGTTGCAGACCAGTTAATGGTTTTTTACATTTAAAAGAGTGTAGAAAAGATAAAATGGGAAAAAAGGGGGGCCAGCCCGTGGCTCACTTGGGAGATTGTTGTGCTGATAACACCAAGGCCACGGGTTCGGATCCCTATATGGGGGGGGGGCGGTTGGCTCACTTGGAGAGTGTGGTGCTGACAACACCAAGTCAAGGGTTAAGATCCCCTTATTGGTCATCTTTAAAAAAAAGATGTGAAAAAAGTTTAGATCTATAGATGTAGTGATTGTGAAGAGGAAGAAAACTGTACTTAGAAGAATTTAGACCCCCTTGGATCTGGGTTGGAATCTTGGCTCTGTGGCCACGAGCAAGTTAAACTCCTTAAACCCAGTTTCCTTATAGGATTTTATGAGAATTAAAGGATATATTCATATATACTTGGCAAAATGCCTGGCTCTATAAACAGAAACTAAAAAAAAAAAAAAGAAAGAAAAAGAAAAAAATGTTTTGCATAAAAAAGATTCAAGTGGAGAAGAGACCCCAGTTGAGATACCATTTGAAAGATCATAAAATAGTTTAAGGGAATGTCAATGAGAATAAAATTAAGAAATGAATAAAAAAAACTAATAGATGTTAATGACTAACCAAAGAGATGACACTGTTGCTTCCAAAGTTTGGTACCTGTGTGACTGGAAGAATCGGAGCTGATACTATCAGAAATGTGAAGTCCAGTGAGGGGAGGAGGGCAGGACTAGGAGAGAATGATAAGTTCTGTTTTACATGCATTAGGTGGCAATGCAACTTCTAGGTAAAAATTTCATATGTAAGTTTGTAAGATCCCTCTCTAACTACTAGGTTCTATTTTCAATACTGTTTTTGTATTTACAGCCTTCCTCTCAGTAATTTCAACCAATTTACAGTTTCAACTCTCCCCTTCCTCCTAATATCTGAAGCATCCCGGAGATTTCCATCCAATGTCTCATAAATATCTCAAACTCAACATGTCCAAAAGCAGAGCCATCTTTGCCCCTACATAGGCATCTTACTGACTTATCTGATTTTGGTAATAGTACCTCCAGCTTACTCCAAATAGGCAACTTGGAGTAATCATTTCTATCTTCTCCCTTACTTATAAAACCCTATACATGTGTGTTATATAAAAGAAGTTAGCATTCATCTTAAAAAGAATGAGACGATTCTAGTCACCCATACAAAAGATTCATGGTTAGGATGTTGCTATTTACTTTATGGTATCGAACCTTGCTTTTTGCACTGATCATAGAAAATACAATTGATACATTAAACCACATTAAAATTAACAACTCTTTCTTTGTAAAAAAAAATTATGAGAGTGAAATGACAATTAGAATGGGAGAAATTATTTGCCACACATATATCTGACAAAGGAATTATATCCAGAATATTTAAAAAACTCTTACCGCTTCACATAAGAGGATATCCAAATGGCTGAAAAGAAAAAAATTGGTAATTTTACTAATCATTTTAAGGAAATTCAAATGAAACTCACCAAGACAAACTATACACACAAGAATGACTAAAATGTTAAAAACAGAAAATGCCAAATATTGGTAAGGATATGGAGCAATTGGAACTCTTGCATATTCCTGATGTGATTGTTAATTGGTACAACTACCTTAGAAAACTATTTGTCATTATCTATTAAAGCTGCATATGTATATGACCCAGTAATTCCATGCTTAGGTATATATCTAACAGGATTTTTTTATATGTTCACCAAAGGGCAGGTATACACAAAAGTTCATAGCAGTATTATATGTTGTTATTCCAAACTGGAAACTACCCAAATGCCCACGAACAGTTGAATGGGTAAATAAATTATAGCTTGTCTACATAATATAATATTATACAAAAGATAAAAATAAAAAACTAAATTAAATAATAATAATAGTATAATACTATACAGCAGTGAGAATGAGCCAACACACAAAAATGTGGATAAATCTTGCAAGCATGATGTTGAATGAAAGAAGCCAGACACAGAGGAATATCATGGATAATTCTATTTATATAAAGTATGAAAGCAATCGAAACTAATCTGTGCTGTTAAAGGTCAGTATAATGGGTAGAGACAGGGACAGAAACAGGAATCTTCTGGGTTTACTGGTAATATTCTCCTCTTTAATCTGGATTCTGGTTTTGAAAATTAACTGAGTTTGTATCCATTTCAGAGTAAACTTAAGATATGGGCACTTTTTGACATGTATATTATACTTCAGAACTATTAAAAATTCTGTAAATTTTGCTTCTTTAATACTTCTCACCTTTGTTACATCCTTAACATTCCAGTTTCACCTTTTTATCTCAGAGACTTATTACCTTAATCTAAACAATTGTTAGTTTATCATATCCCTTTCCCTTTTAATTCATTTTAATTGCACTTGAAAGATAAGTCTTAAAAAGCAGAGCTTCAATCATGCAGCTCCTTACTGATTCTGCAATTGAGTTTAAATCCTTAGTATGGCTTTCAAGGCCTCCATACTTTACTTCCAAAAACCTAATCTTGACTTACACTGAACAAAAGGAAGATTCGTTATCAGTCTAAACATGACTTTGTCCCCTTCTCGTCTTGTGCTGCTCTTGGAAAAGTTTCTATAATTCTCTCTGTTGAGACTGTACTTTCTTGCAGTCCTAATTCAAAAGTCTCCATCAGACTTTTTTTGACCACTGCCTATCACCCAATTTCAGAATGTGGTCTGCCCCTTTTTTAAGTTACTTGACAGTGACTGCATGCCCCATCTTATGGATTGCATTATCTTCTGCCAGGTATTATATATTTTTTGTCTTGTCCTTCCCTTTTTGATTCTAAACTTTATTGGGAGAATAGATGTTTTATCTCACTCTTCTTTCCACCACCTGCCTCAGTTTTGCACACGGTGGGTGAACAGAAAATATTTTAAACTTTGTGGAATCAGAATAACTTAAAAACTGTTTGCTGCTTTAAAGTTTTAAATTAAGTTCCTCCAATAACTTATAGTATCTGCTATTTTATCTTAAACAATCATGAGAGTATCTTTAATCAAATGATTGAATTTAAATGGGCAACATGCTACATATAAAAGGTATTCCTCTCTGCGTTCTTCCAGAAAATGAAACTGCAGAGAAATTTGTCATGACTCATAATGCTGGAGAAAACAGGGAAACAACAACAAAAAAGCCTGTCCAAGGTAAGTATACAACAATTACATATTTCTTTCTTTCTTTCTTTTTTTACCCCAATCACCTAAAAACACTTAAGATAAAGGGAAGTTTAAAATGCCAGTGCTAAAGCTGCCTCTTTATTTTCCTTATTTCTCTGTATTTTAGGACACTGTTAGACTATGCTGCTGTTGTTTTGTCTTGTAGTATTGAGTTGAGATCTTTGGTAGCATGGAGTTGATGTTTTTGACAAATTTTCCATACATGTAAACTTTGGGTTATTATTTAAAATGAGCCATGTTTTTTACTGGTTTAACTAGAAGGGAGTTAAAAAGAAAGGAAAAAATCAATGTTTTAATGTAGTTTTTTCTTTTGAGATTGAAATGAAAGATTGGTGTGGGGTGACTAGAGAGAGGAAAGAAAGAAAGGGAAGATGATATTGACAGCTAACATCCCCTGATATCACATTACATCCTTACAAATACCTGATGAGATAGAACTGTTATCAATCCATACATGACTTGCCCAAGGCCATACAATTTACAAGTGGTAAAGTTGTGATTCAACTAAGCAAGATTTAAGGAAGAGGCAACTTCCTTTCAGAAGAGGAGTGGACAAGAGCCTGCCAATAGGAATTACCTTTCAAGTCTTTTAGTTTGTCAGTGCTTGCAGCCTGCTGAGTCCTCTACCAAGTTAGAAAACTTAAAAAAAAAAGAGAAAAAAAGAAAAAGAAAAAGCATGAACTCAACACTAAAATAACCTCCCCAAACTTTGCATTTTTGTCTGTTTGTGCGTGAATTATAGAGTCTATCATCCATTAACGAACTCTGAACTAGGAATCTGAAGACATAATTTTAGTTTTCACTCTGTCAGTTTCTACCTACATATTTGCATGAATTTCAGCAAGGCATTTTGCCTTTGTGAGCTTATATTTTCCAGTTTGTAAAAATGGAAATGATATCTGGGCCGGCCCGGTGGCGCACTGGATAAGTGCGCCACTTGGGAAGCGCGGTGGCGCTCCCGCCCGAGGGTTCGGATCCCACATACAGACCGGTTCCCGCTCACTGGCTGAGCGAGGCGCGGGGGCAGCGCCG
>NW_007730559.1:33535-73203 GCF_000696425.1 Galeopterus variegatus
AAAAAAAAAAAAAAAAAAAAAAAAAAAAAAAAAAAAATGGAAATGATATCTACCTTACCTAGTTTACCTAATTACTTTAAGGATGAATGATGTTATGTATGCACAGTTTTTGCAACCTACAAAAAGCAATTCATGTATGAGTATAAATTACTACAATTATATATTTTAGATGGTGATTTTAGGTAATAAAACTGAAAATAGAATGCATTTAAATTCCATAAAAATAGTAAAAAGGCTAGGAATTACACTTCTGAACATTAACTGTTGCTACAGCAATCAAACAACTGCTTTGGAACATTATCATCATTGTGATGATACAGACACCAGAGCCATTTAATGCCCGAGCTTGTCCTGGCATCACATTCAAAGAAATATCAATTGAGCATCAAAAAATAATTGAAAACAATTTCATACTTGTGTTGCTTTCTCTTAAAAGAGCGTAGCGGTCACATTCATAGCGTATAACTAAACTTCTTGAATTTCTCTTTCTCATCCCTCCTCATTCTCCCTCTCCAATATTTCTCAGGTCTTTCATCAAAAGATAAAGATTCTTGCTTTCTCTACTTCGAGTTTCTGCAAATTGTCCCAATCTTAGTCCACAAATATTCTTTATCTTCCTAAACCCTTCTATTTTTCCATTTCTTATATCAAGTCTTGCTTTTTCTTTGGTAAAAGTTGTGGATCTTTTGCTAGGTGAATGCCAACAGCCTCCTATTTTTCTCTTATTTCAAACTTTTATTATAACCTAGTAGCCAACACGTGTTCCTTCTTAATGAGTGGAAATGGCTTTGCTTAGCAGCAAAAGCCTATGGATACTAACAGATTAACATCTTTCTCTTCAACACAGCTACTATGTGCAAAGCACTGCTTAGATATTGTGGGAGATTGAAAATAAAACAAAAAACACTAAAAGAGAGCAATCAATTGTAAGATTTGGTTCATTCTTAAGGCGTATCTTCTAAGTAAACTCTAAAACCACTCAGAAACTATTGCTCACTAGAGCAGTCAAATGAATGTGGTCCTGCGTGTTTCTTCATCAATTATTTATGCTTTCTACTATGATTTCATTTCACCTAAGGACTTAAAGGCTAAAAAAAAAGTGCTATATTTGATTGTTGCACAGGAATTGATATGAAAAATTGAAATAGAAAGACGTTGAATGTGTATTGCTTTGGCCATGAATAAGGTTAAAGATACTTGAAGTAGGATGACTATGATCAGAGTGAGAAGAAAGACAGCAACGTGAGAGAAGCCATAAGACACGTGATGTGCAACGGCACTTGGAAATTAGATGCTGAGCATGAGCAGAATACATCAAAACTAATTCCAGGTAGCAGTAACAAACAAACGTGAAAGCTGTGCATGGAATTAAGTTTGGAGGCAAAGATAATGATGGGTCTGTTGTTAGATATGGGTTTATCTTTACACCAGGTACATCTCTATGGTAGCCTATTGGAGTTCTGGAAAGATAAGATGTCCAGCAAGGGAGATCTGCAAGCCACTCACTTATCAATGACAACAATAAGAGAACAGATAAAAGTAGAAAAAAACAAGATGTATGGGATTATGGTGCATAATTTTCCATAGGTTTTTGGTAATGAGATTATAACCCTCTTGCATAGTGAAGTGCTTTTTATTAATGTTCATTGACAGTTAAAGTGAATGTCCTCATTTCTCTAAACCCCTACTTCTTCATAGAAGATACTTTTTACATTTTAAATTATTTCAGAGTAAATATTGAAGCATTTAAAAGTTTTTCTGAATAGAAGAATTGTTATTTTATTTATATCTCCAAATAATTTTACAACAGATAAAAATCACTAAACTCAAAAATTTCTGATACCTTGGGGAATTAATGTAGAACTGAGGAGAGAAACTGAAATCATTTTGACCATGAGGTTTGTTTGCTTGTTTGATTAATTTTTTACCTTCTGGAAGTAAAGAAACTGCAAAGCCAGTTTTCTAATGGCTGTACTATTAAAAGTAGCATACTAGCACTCAGTCTGGAGTCACAGACAGACTGGAGATATCAGTGTTTTTTCTCAGTTTGGTGTTGAGCTGGGGTGGGATACATAGAGGAGCCTAAGAGGGGGAGAGATGGCAGGACAAATGAAGCAGTAGGCCCCCGGGGAAAGGCAATCTCGAGTCACGATCCAGGTGAACAACCAGAATCAGGATCCTGGGTGTATCTGAGTCTGAAAACGTGCAGATGGTCAATATTAATTTCTGGTAAAATTTATACTGAAATCTGAAGGAAGTAGTTAGTCAATTAAAGAGTGAGGGGGAAAGCATTCCACGTGGAAAATTCAGCACGGAAAATAGGTTAATGTAGGAATAACAGTCTTATGTATAAACTGCCTTGGGCATCACCATAGGCATTTTGATTTTATTTTAAGTATAATGAGAAAACATTGGAGGGTTTTAATTTGGAAATTGTTACAATCTGATAAAGATTTAAAAAAATATATTTTCTGGCTACTATGTAGAAAATAAATAGGAGTGGCTATAGGAGGAGGTGTTAGAAAGGTGTTACAGTAAAGTGATGAGAGATGGTGGCAGGTTAGTTTGAGATTGCACCGGTAGAGATGAGAGAAATGAATGTTTTGTAAGTTCAATTATGTTCCGCAAAGTTCATATGTTGAAGTCCTAACTCTCATTTCCTCAGAATGTAGCTGTATTTGGGATTGGGTTTTTAAAGAGGTAATTAGGGTATAATAAGAACTATGGGTGGGCCATAATCCAGTGTGATTGCTGTCCTTATAAAAAGGGATTAGGACACAGAGGCACAGAGAAAAGATCACATTAAGAAAAAGGGAAAAAAAGGTGGCTGTCTACAAGCCAAGGAGAGAGACCTCAGAATGAAACTAACCTTGCCGACACCTTTATCTCAGACTTTTAGGCTCTGGAATTGTGAGGATAAATTTCTGTTGTTTAAACCACTCAGACTGTGGTTCTTTATTATGGAAGCCCTAGAAAATTAATACAGGGTGGAGTCAAGATGTATTTGAAATATATGATTGCTAGGTTTTGGACTAAATTAGATATTAAAGAGATTTGGATTGAATTACGTATTAAGGGAGATATGCTAGGCATAAGTTTCTTAGTTTGAGCAACTACCTAAATGCTATTGTAATTATTATACCCTTAAACTGAGACTTATATAGGTTACATAATTTGTTAAATTCCCTCAGCTAGGAAAAAGTGGAATTGGGCCTTGAATTCAGATTTGTTTGACTCCAAAGCTACAGTCTTAACCTCTATGTTGCTATACTCCACACATTTTAAAAATATTGTATTTACAGCTATAAAATTTTTAAAATGAAAACAAACAATGGAAATTATTAACTTCACCCCTTCAGTTTATAGTTAGAAAACTGAGAGAGAAGTGATAGACCTCTCCATTTAAAAAGAATAAGTTGAGTTTATCTTCGTATGATAAGAGGAATTGAAAAAAAAATTCTACTATGTATAGTATCAGAACTAATTTTCTCTGCTGATTAAGGCGGTCCCTTATAAAAAAAGTCATTATCATAAATGAAATCATTAGCATTTCAAATAATAGGTTTAGCTAAACATCTATCCACCTGGTGATTTTTGTTTAACGAAACACTACAAAGCATTAAAACGTACATGATTGGAACTAGCTGAATTTAACTTTAATCCTTGACTTACTGGAAAGAATTTCATTGTAGAATAGTGGTCCCCATGCTCATTGCTTTTTCTTCCTTATATAATCTCACTCCATTTTCCCCCAAACATCTTTCTTGTATTTAGGATTTTCATTGTCTCTTCATATACCCATAGAACATATATACACACTATCAAACAAACATCCCAAGCAGTACATCTTGGAAATGACCACCAGTATCAAAGTTCTGTTTGGAATTCTGTTCACTAAGGTGAGGATCAGAAGCAAATTGTAAATCCTGGGGGAAAAAAGAGGGCAGCACTGAGAGGAACCAGGAAAAATTACCACCTCCCACCATCTCCCTTCCCACCTCCTCCACCACAAAAAATACCAGATGTTACTCCTAAAATGTCAGACTTTAAGCCCAATTATGAGGCACCATGATAGGATGTGAGACAGAGCTTGTTGAGACAGTGGGAACCACCATCCTTATGTTATTTCCATTGGAAATCTCATTGGGTTGTTAGTCTGGAGATCAGAATTTTAGTAATGAACAAAGCTAATCTGTGATCTGGCTTTAGACAGCTCATAAGTATCTCTAACCCTCAATTCTCTTATCTATAAAATGAAAGGTATTATTTCCAAAGGATAGAGCACAGGATATTGGGAAAACTCAGCCTTTAGCATTAAACAGATTTGGTTCAAATCCCAGCTCTGCTAGTGTTACCTACTTAAGCTTCTCTTGAACTTATTTTAATATCTGTAAAATTAGCTTTACATTGTTTATATAATCCTTTGGGGAAGGATTAAAGGGGATAACACATGTAAAGCACTGGCTACTTGGTAGAGTCTCAATAAATATTCATTTTATAAAATTCCCCCCAAGCTCTATGACCTTAAATCATATTTGAATGAAAAATCAGGATATGAACTGGAAAGTAAAAGAAAAGCAAAAGGCAGTCTCACCTCTTTTGCTTTAGTAGAGGCAGTGAGGGTAGTAGTGGTACAGTTCCATAATTAATTGAGAAAACATTCATTGGTCGCTGGACATTCTACTTGGCATTAGGATACAAAGATGTCCATCATATATTTGATGTTCTCAAGTAATTTACAATCCACTCAGGGAGCTGAACACATAACAAACATTACAAAACACTGTGCTTAGGTCAAAGAGAAAGCTCAATACAGGATATTACAGGCACATTAAGAAGGCAGGTAGCCCAGCCTGAGGTGGATTCCAAGCTCTCAAATCTCTGGTCTCTTATTACCATTATCCAATACAGCAACTTTCTCTCTTGGAAGCCATTAAGCATTGAGTGCCTTGTTGGACCACCAAAGCTTCATGCTTGAACAAATAAGGAACCCAGAAAACATCCCTGTTTGTAAAGGATATCCTTGAGATGCTCTGATACTTAGCTCTGTTTTGGGAACCCTAATGTACAGAATTTCATTATTCGTATTGTCAATGATTTTATTTTCATCTCTTAAGAGGTCTGTCTAGGGCTGGCCCGGTGGCGCACTGCTACAGTGCGCCGCTTGGGAGTGCGGCGGCGCTCCCGCCGAGGGTTCGGATCCCACATACAGACCGGTTCCCACTCACTGGCTGAGCGAGGGGCGGGCGCAGCACCGAGGGTTGCAATCCCATTGCCGGTCCCGGTCCGGTATGGGCGCGACACTGAGGGTTGTGATCCGTTGCCGGTCACGAAAAAAGACAAAAAGGAAAAAAAAAAAAAAAGAGGTCTGTCTAGAGACCATATTACAATATGATTTTACAAATTCGCTTAACAGATATAAGGCTCCATTAAACCTGGTGAAAAATTGCTTCAATAATCATCCCACCAAAATGCAAAGGGATTTTATGCTGACTGCAAGAAAGGGAGAGAATGTTGAAAGGCTTTGACCTCCACATGATATTAAAGAAAGTTACTGTTATATAGAGATGTAGCACTGAGAGTCATTTAAACAGTGGGAGAGCCATGGTTCCTTCTCTGGAGGTCCTGACATTTTTAAAATTTCTCTGTCTATTCTGAAGCAATACACCTCTGAGGTGATAGCTTTCTTCTTTTCCTCAATCTTCCCCATTCTGGAAAGGGAGATATCAATAAGAAAAAAAGTCATCTTCCTGGTATGTGCTGCAGGATATAGGGATTGCATTGTATTTTCAGAAATAAAAAAGAAAATATTTGGGTCGATTAATTAGGCAAATCAATACTGTGAGATACTTGGGGTTGTTAAACTGGAAACTTGGAAGCTTTACGATGTGTCTTGGTAAACAAATTAATGAAGCATTTGAGCGGATGCATTCATGTAGAAAAACCCTGTCATAAAATATTCTGGGGATATTTTTATTTAAAGTGACATAAAATTCCTAAGGATATGAAACTCTCATAACAGAAAATCTGTGAACATGTATAACAGGAATATATTAAAGTTTTCTTGACACAATAGTTTCCAATCCAGTTTTTAAAAAGACTGTCATCTGTGTGTGTGTGTGGAGAAAGGGAGATAGTGGGAGACCTGGGAAGTCAGAAATCCATTAGTTCTTGGTTATTGTGTGCTAGCCACAGGAGCTCCACAGTACAGAGAAGTCAACTGGAGAAACCCACCACCAGAGGTGTTTAATTTCTGGTGGATTGATTTTCATTGTGAAATGATAAGAGATACAACCTGAAGCTTTCAGCATCTAGTATCTGTTGCTCTGCAAGAGACTCAACAGAGTACCCATCCCAGTCCAGATTAAGCCAGGTCTGTGGGACTGTAAGTGCTAAGTGCAGCATAGAGCCTGGATGGGCCTCACTGTTATTGCAGGTTAAGACCTTGGGCCGGCCCGTGGCTCACTCGGTAGAGTGTGGTGCTGATAACACCAAGGCCCCGGGTTCGGATCCCATATAGGGATGGCCGGTTTGCTCGCAGGCTGAGCGTGGTGTTGACAACACCAAGCCACAGGCTGAGCGTGGTGTTGACAACACCAAGCCACAGGCTGAGCGTGGTGTTGACAACACCAAGCCAAGGGTTGAGATCCCCTTACCGGTCATCTTTAAAAAAAAAAAAAAAAAAAAAAAAAAGACCTTACAGCATACATTAACAACAGATACAATGATTTGTCTCTCAAAACTATTACCTTGTACTTTCTCTACCTTGAGGTCAGTAATGCTCATTGCAGAAATGAATGGAAAACAAGTCCTTGTTTTCTAAAGTGTGTGGTAAAGAATTTTAATAGGTCTTAAGAAATCATAATTATAAAAATTTAGGAAATTCTATAGCAAACAAAGACAAGCAAGTTTGTTTATTGCTTTGGGATTTTCCGAATTTTTACCATGCATCACCAGACTATAAGATGGCAGGGGATAGAATATAGTGTTTTCATATTTAGTTGACTACAGAATAAGCAGCAAAGTTAGGTGGAAAATTGATTGGTTTTATAGAGTATAGTAACTCATCTTCTATTTCCCTTAAAAGAAAAAGTGCTTTCTTTCTTTTTCCTGGTAAGAAGTTTAAGTGGATTTGACTAAGGGAGGTTTAGATTTTTGGTGCAAGGATATTTTAAAACCTTAGAGCCTTGGGAACTATTTCTTTTGGACGCTCCATTCCAAATCTTATCTAAACTTTAAAATGTAACCAACAGTCATAGCAAATAAAATGTTTTTGCTCTAAAGTTATTTTAAAGGATTTTCAAAGGTGGCTTTTCTGACAGTAACAAGATAAAATTTTAAAACTTTGGTAGTGCAATGCAAAACTTGAAAGAGGAAAGGCCAATCATAAAGACCATTGGCCATGATTGGAAGCAAAAAAGGAAACAGACACCGGCAGTGTGCATTAAAATCCATTTTAGGAAAGGGTTTCCACCATGACCAATGTTGCACAACTCCAAGGGACATAATTTACAGACTGTCATGTGAATGGCACCTGTTATAATGTGCAACATGGCAGCCCTGTCACAGCTTGGCCCAGGAACAAACCTGTCCTTTTTGGAAGGCAGGTATATCTGTGGAAATGCAGCACCTCCACCTGTCAAAATAGGAGGCCATTAAGCACTGTAATCAAAGCACCAGTAGCCTCTGCTCTGATTCCAGCATCACTAAGCATGCTTCTGATTATAAATTGATTTCTTATGCAGCTTCCTACAGAGAAAGAATGTGATGGTCAAATAAATGAATATCTGGTCCATGTGACAATTATTTTTCTCTTTGTAAATGAAATCAACACTCTGTTATTACCAATTGTAAGCTTTATGGTAGCGAATAAACATATTCTAGTATAATGTAATCTAAGAGACAGACATAATCAAATTTTTAGTTTAAAAACCTGAAGATCAGACCCTGGCCTGGTACAATTTTGAAAATATAGTAAAATTTTGTGAAACTTCTTAAGGGCAGCCAGTAACCCTCATTGGCATTGCAGTGGCTCAAATACCTTTACATTTGAACTTAAAATAGGGTAAGATTCTAGGTAATAAGTTATAGACCATTTTCAAGTGGAATTTGAGAAATAAAGACAATTGGTAAAGAAAATTAATACCAATTACATATGTAAAAATGCTTATAATTACACCATTTCATTTAAATCTCAAGACCTTGTGAGGTAAGTTAGTATTATCTTCAATTTAATGAAGAAAGAAATAATATGCTATAGGATTTCTGATCTAAGGCCACACAGCAACTGGGAGGAGCTAGAATTGGATGGTAGGGTCCCTGGTTTTGCACTGCATTTTTACTATGACATTATATAGGTAAAGCGACGGGATGAAACTGTTTAATATGTCTGAGTGGAGAATGGAGAAATAATCTAAAAAGAGAGAGAACTAAAGAATATTCACAAAGCTAGAGCTGGCTGGAGAGGATACTGAAATAATTAGTGAGGAGTGTAGACTATACTAATGAAAGGCAATAAATAATGGACACTGAAATAAAAATAATGTCCACCTCCATCGACAAGTCAAGAAGTGTGCAGTGACTAATTCATTTAATGTATATTGGTTACAACTTGAGTTGGATTGTTTGTATATTTAGACCCACCTGTGGGCATATCTACTCCATTATAAATAATCTTTTACTTGGAAATCATTGGAGACATACTCATATAAAGCAACAGAATGAGATTTGTGTATAAATAGACTTGGAAAGTATGCAGTTATGCACATCAAAAGGAATTGTGTAATTTACAAATAATATTTAGTAGGTGGTTCAGAATATACAAATAAAAAGTAGTCAGAAAATTTCATACATTACTGCAGTGGATACCTCATCAGGCATGCACCAAGTGTAAAGGAAATGTGCTTTATTTCCAGTGTCAGAGGATCAGATAGAAAGGACTCTACACCAGCTGGGTCTATACTGCCATACAATGATCAGAAACTTGGCAAGAGTGTGTTCACACTGATCTCAATGTGGTTGCTTTTGACTAGAAACACCACTGTGGTAGTTCTAATTAGAGACATGTCAAGTTGTTCAGTGTTAACAGCGGTGTAGATGAACCAGCATTGGTTACAGTTTCAAAAACTCTCTGAATGTTTACTCCATGTATGGGAGTCTCTTGGCAACATTTTGTGAGCTGAAAATAATTCATATGATGTCTGCTGGTCATTAAGTCATGTCCCATTGTGTTAATGCCATGACTAAATGGGAAAACAGATGTGGCAATTAAAAACTAAAAGTGATACCCATTTATTTTTGGCTAGAGAATTACTACACACAGCAGAATTTTTTTTTCCTTAGCCAGAGATGGCAAATGCAGAGTAACTATTATTTTCCTGCTGTTTATGAATAGTTTATGAATCTTGACCAACATCCACCTGCCTGCATATTTCTATTTTTGAACCATTTCAAAATATGCTTATATTCATTTATTGAAATTTCTCTAAACTCCTGAAAAAAATGCAATATGAGTGTTGCTATTTTTTGTGTTTTTTGTTTTGTTTTGTTTTTCTTTTAGCAAATGTGGCTAAAAAGCAAAGAACAGTTAAGTAACTAAAATAAAATAGCAGTTTTGAACAAGCCTTGTACTCAAACTGAAACTTACAAACCTAGAGATAGTGAGTAAAGAATGGCATTTCCCAAGTCTATCTCTCACTTATTGCAAAAACAAACTGGTCATACCCTTATTTGACAGTAATTGATTGAATTAACCATTGATCTATAAAATAACACTTTGAAGAAGACCAAAAATATCATATTAACTGGACTTCAGCCAGACCTAGTTTTAAAGATTTCTACAAGTTAATTTGTGTGTGTGTGTATGTGTGTGTGTGTGTTCGTTGTTTGTTTTTGGGTGGCAGGCCAGTACAGGGTTTGAACCCAGGATCTTTTTCATCAGCATCATGCTCTAATCAATTGAGCTAACCAGCCAGCCAAGTTAAATATTTTTAAGTATCTGCTTTTTGCAAAGATTTGTGGAAACTTTCCAGAAAATTAAAGAATAAAATACAGCTTCTACTGTCATGCTTATAATCCACTAAGAGGGATAACACTACAATATAAGTAACTGTACAAAACAATGGATGTTAAGTATCATGTGAAAGGTAGATTAAATTGCTATTTGAGAGCATGGCAATAAATCTATGAGTAAATACAATCCTTATAAAAATCCTAGCTGCCTTCTTTGAATAAATAGGCAAGCTGATTCTAGAATTCACATGAAAATTCAAGGGGCTTAGAAAAAAATTCAAAAGCCTTAGCCAAAATAGTCTTGAAAAAGAAGAAAAATACTGAAGAACTTACACTTTTTGCTTTCAACACTTACTGTAAATCTAAAATAATCAGACAGCGTGGTATTGTCACGAGACAAGACATATGCATCAATAAAATAAAATTGAGAGTCCAGAAAAATACCATTATATTTATGGTCAAATCATTTTGATAGGGGTACCAATATAACTTAATGGAGAAAGAAAAATCAATTCAAAAAATTATATTGGGACAACTAGAGAACCATGTGCAAAAAAAAAAAAAAGTTGGAATTATACTTTACATTTTACAAAATATTGATTTGAATTGGATCAAAGACCTAAATGTAGAAGCTAGAACTATTAAACTCTTAGAAAAAAATATAGGCATAAATCTTTATGAGCTTGGCCAATGGTTTCTAGGACATGACACTAAAAGAGAAAGCAACAGAAGAAAATAAAAATTAGATAAATAGGACATCAATATTAAATGACACCATCAAGAAAGCAAAAAGGCAATCCACAGAATGAGAAAAAGAATTTGCCAATCATATCTCTGACAGGAAACTTGTATCTAGATTATCTAAAGAACTCTTACAAGTCAACAATGAAAAGACAGAAAACTGAAATAAAAATTGGGCAAAGGATCTGAATAGACATTTCTCTGAAGTATATATACCGGTGTTTAATAAACACATAAAAAGAGGCTCAGTATCGTTAGCATCAGAGAAATACGAATCAAAATCACAATGAGAATCACTTCACACCCACTATGATGGTTACAATCAAAAAGACAAATATCACAAGTGTTGGTGAGGATATGGTGAAGGTGGAAGACTTATGCACTACTGGTGAGAATGGAAAATGGTATGGCCACTTTGAAACAGTCTGGCAGTTCCTCAAAAGATTAAACATAGGATAATTGCCATATGACTCAGCAATTCTACTTCATGTATCTACCCAGGAGAGGTGAAACCATATTGTAGAAAAATCTCATGTTTTTCTCCTCAGTGAGAAGGCAAAAGAAGCCATTTTGAAATATGCCAGAGCATTCTGTTCTTAACTTGGTTAGCTCTCAGAAGAAACTCTCCTACAAGAACCCAACCTGCTGGGGATTTATCATAGCCTAACTCACCTGGAGAAAGGGAAATACCAAACTCCAGCCACTATTAGCTTACACACGGGAGAAGGAAAATACCCAACTTTAACTCCCTCTAGCCATCCATACGGGAAAATGGAAATACCCAAGTCAAGTCCCCTCTAGCCAACCTATCTCACCTAAGAATGGGAGGTACTGAGAAACACGTGTGAAGTTCACAGTTCAGCGGTACAGGCTTACCAAAAGACTGAGACCTAATTATAAGACTATAGAATACTTTTCCCTTCTCCTACACCTTACTACCATATTACTAAATGCCTGTTTACAGCTGTTCCTTTTACCCTGTATATCATGTCCAACTATCAAGAAGAAATTACAAGGCATATCAAAAGGCAAAAATGCAGTTTGAAGAGACAAAGCAAGAATAAGATCCAGATACAGCAGGGATGTTGGAACTGTCAGACCAGGAATTTAAAACAACTATGATTAATATGCTAAGGACTCTAATGGATAGATGGTATGAAAGAACAGATAGGCAATGTAAGTGGAGAGATGGAAATCTTAAGAAAAAAGCATTGTGTAATGTCAAATATAACAATTATCATGATTTGAACATCACATATTGCGTACAGGCACTGATATTCAATGCTGTACTCCATAGATATGTACAATCAATTACATTTCAATAAAAAATAATAATAATAAAAGCAATGCTGGAAATGAAAAACAGTGTAAGAATAATGAAGAATGCCAGTCATGGGCTTGTTAGTGGACCACAAATAGCTGAGAAAGGAATCTATGAGACTGAGACTATATCAACAGAAACTTCCAAAACTAAAAAGTAAAGAAAACAAGGATATCCATAACCGAAAGACAAATACACAAGGTGTAACATATGAGTAATGCAAATATCAGACGGAGGAAAAAGGAACAGAAAAAACACTCAAAAGAAAAATGACTGGGAATTTCCCCAAATTAATGTATGACTACAGATCCAACAGGCTCGGAGAACACCAAGCAGGATAAATGTCAAAAACCAAACCCAAACAAAGCAAAACACTACATGTGGGCATATCATATTCAAACTACAGAAAACCAAAGAAAAGGAAAAAATGCTGAAAGAAGCCAAAGGGAAAAAATTTTACCTACAGCATAGCAAAAATAAAAATCATAAAGCAAGAAGAGAGTGGAGTGAAATATTTAGTATTGAGAGAAAAAGTAAAGGAAAAATAAAGATTTTTCTCAGACAAACAAAAATGAATGAATTTATTGCCAGTAGATCTTTCTTGCTTTAGAGACAAGGAAACTAATATGTCAGAAATGCAAACTACATAAAGAAAGGAAAAGCATCAAAGAAAGAATATGTGAAGGTATACTTATTTTTCTTATTCTTAATTGATCAAACAGGTAACAGTTTTGCTCAAAATTTTAGCAACAATGTATTCAACTGTGTAAGCTTATGTATACATCTTATGTGTATATATATGTGCATGTATGATTCTGTATTAGTGAAATAAATGACAGCAATGATACAAGTGATAGAAGGCAGAATTAGAATTCTTTTTTTGTTATAAGACACAACACTCATGATGTTGGACAGTGTTATTTGCAAGTATGCTAGGATGAGTTGTAAATGTGTATTACAAACTCTAGGGAAACCACTAAAACTGGTGAAACAAAAGAGAAAAAGTGGAACCACGTAAAGTGCTCAATTAAAATCACAAAGGCCAGAAGAGTCAAAGACAATAACAGGAACAAATACAAGGGCAACAAATAGAAAACAGTAACAAATATGGTAAATATTAATCCAACTCTATCAATCTGTATATCCACAATATCATTTTAAACATCAGTCATCTAAATGAACCAAATAAAAGGTAAAGATTATCAAAATGGATCAAAAAACAAGACCCAACTATATGTTGCCTATGAGAAACCCACTTTAAATATGAAAGCACATATACACTCAAAGTAAATGGATAGAGAAAGATATGCAATGTTAACATTAATCAAAAGAAAAGAGGAATACTATATTAATTTCAGACAAAGCAGAATTTAAAGTAAGAAAAGTTACCAGAGTTAAAGAATTGCATTACATATAGGAAAAGAGGTCAGTTCTCCAAGACGACATTAACAATCCTTGATACATATGTGACTAACAAGAGAACATCAAAAAATATGAGGTAAAAACTAATTGAACCATAGGGAGAAATAGATAAATCTACTATTATAGTTGGAGACTTCAACACCACTCTGTCAGAAATGGACAGATTCAACAGGCAGAAAATCAATATGGACATAATTAAATTCAACAACACCATCAATCAACTGGATATAATTGACTTCTATAGACTACTTCATCACTTCATCCAATAACAGCAGATTACACATTTTTCTCAAGCCCACATGGAACATTTACCAAGATAGTCCATATTCTGGGCCATAAAACACACCTTAACAAATTTAAAAGAATAGAAATAATACATCATCTGCTCTAAGACCATATGGATTTATGCTAACAACCAATAACATAGAGGTAACTGGAAAATCCCCAAATATGGGGTGATCAAACAAGATACTTCTAATTAACACATGGGTCAAAGAAAAAAAAATACTTTGAATTAAATGAAAATGACAGTACAACTTATCAAATTTTATGGAATTTAGCAAAAATAGTGCTTAGAGAGAAATTTATAGCATTGAATGTATATATTAGAAAGAGGAAAGATATAAAACCAATAATGTAAGTTTCCACTTTAGGAAACCAGAAAAAGAAAAGTGAATGAAAACAAAGTAAGCAGAAGAAAAGAAATAATAAAAATTAGAACGAAAATCAATTAACTTGAAAACAGGAAATTAAAGAAAATAAGTGAAATAAAAACCTCACTCTTCAAATAGATAGATTTCCCACTAAGATAAGGAACAAGGCAGGAGTATTCCCTCTCACTGTTTTTTACCAATGTATTTGGAAATCATACCTAATGCAATAAGACAAGAAAATGAAATAAAATGTGTATTGATTGAAAAGGAAGAAGTAAAAATGCATTTTTATTATTATTTACTTTTATTGACTATATATATATATGAATGTGATTGTGCTACCTAGAATGAATATGACATAGTTAAAAACCAATCTTCAAACAATGTGTTAACATTTTAAACCCGAACCCATGGCTGCTTGAAGAGAGGTTAGGGATATGTGTCAGAGTGCACAAAGGACATAGCTATGAGGAAACTGATTTCTAATTTTTTTTTATTGAAACATAATTGATTTATATATCCATGGGGTAGAGCATTGAATATCAATACCTGTGTGCAAAATGTGATGCTCAAATCAGGATAAATACTATATTTATCATTATACAATGTAATCATTTAAAAATGCGTTTGTTTTAGGAAGACTTGAGTGCCTATGCAGAAAATCTAAAAAAAAAATACAAAAAAAAGATCGAAGTCTGAGAACCAGGGGAGCCAATAATGTAACAGGTAACAGTTTGGCAGTTTCTTACAAGACTAAACATGTTCTACCATACCATCCAGCAACCATGTTCCTTGATATTTATCCAAAGAAGTTGAAAACGTACGTCCACACAAAAGCCTGCACACAATGTTTATGGTAACTTTATCTGTAATTGCCCAAACTTGGAAGCAACTAAGATGTCCTTTGGTAAGGTAATGGATAAATAAACAAATGATGGTACATCCAGACAATGGAATATTATTCAGAGCTAAAATGAAATGATCTATCAAGCCATGAAAACCTTGGAGGAAATTTAGGTGTGTATTACTAAGTTAAAGAAGCCAATCTGAAAAGGCTACATACTGTGTCATTCCAACCATGCAACATTCCGGAAAAGGCAAAATTATGAAGACAGTAAAAATATCAGTGGTTGACAGGGGTTGGGGGGAGAAAGGGATGAACAGGTGGAGAACAGAATTTTGGGGGCAGTAGAAATACTCTGTATGACACTATAATGGCAGATACATGGCATTATACATTTGTCCAAACCCATAGAATGTATAGCACCAAGGGTGAGCCCTAACATAAATTATGGACTTTAGGTGATTATGATGTGTCAAATGTAGGTTCATAAATTCTAACACCTTTTTCACTGCAGTAGGGGATATTGATAATAGGGGAGGCTGTGCATGTGTGAGAGCTGAAAGTTTTGGGAAACTTCTGTACCTTCCTTTCAGTTTTGCTGTGAACCTAGAAATGCTCTTAAAAATTAAATTTTTAAAAAATATGTATACTGTTAATTTTTTTCTCAGTTTCCACCCAAGGGACCTGGGTAACTGCACTGAAGAAAGGAAAATAATCAGACTTTTCAAGAATTACTATACAGTTACTCTGAACTGATACACTAGAGGTGATACAAAATGGCACTGTGGTCTGCCAGTCAGAGTAGGAGTTCATTGAGACTAAGTAATTAGTAGAGTTTTAGCTCTGGCAGTTCCATCACACAGTGGGCCCAGTGGATTTCTGAACATACCCTGTGGTTGTTTCCTGACTTATAAAACACATAATTGGAATAGACATATGAAGAAACTTGTAGGATCCAAATACTGATTTCCTGGCCTGTGGAGTGTGGGCTCTCCTAGTAGGAAAGGTCAAGTGGAAGCCACCAGGTAGCCTCTAATTATGAAAATAGTAAATCAAAAGTAATATTGTGTTCTTGGAGGGATTGCAGAGATTAGTGCCACCATCACTTACTTGAAAGCTGTGGAAGTGGTGATTCTTACCGCAATGCCATCCAACTCACCTATTTGAGTTTTGCAGAAAATAGATGGATCTTGGAGAATGAAAGTGGATTATTGTAAACTTTATCAGGTTTATATGTTGAAACCTAATACCCTACATGAGAGTATTAAAGAATAGGACCTTTAGGGAAGTGATTAAGTCATAAGCACTTCACCCTCATGAATGGGATTAGTGCTTTTATGAAAGAGGTTGAAGGGCACACCTATATACTCTTTTCATTTTTGTCCTTCCAGATATTTTGCCATGTGAAAACTCAGTGTTTGTTCCTTTTTTTGCCCCTTCTGCCATGTGAGGATGAAGCAAGAGATGCCATCTCAGAAGCAGAGAGCAAGCCTCACCAGACACTAAATCTGCTAATGACTTGATATTGGACTTCCAAGCCTCCAAAACTGAGGAAAATAAAGTCCTATTATATACAAATTATCCAGTCTGAGGTATTTTTGTCACAGCAGCAGGAACAGACTGAGACAGTGTTCAATATATGGCACTGGTTCTATCATAGCTGGGATTCACAGGTCAAGGGGTCAAGGCTAAAAATAAGAGTAGCTCCATTCACTATTATCCCTACTGTTCCACCAGCATAAGTTTTGTTTCCTATTTCTAGAGTTCTTAATTCCAATGGGAGAAAAGGTTCTTCCAGGAAGCACAGCAGCGATTCCATTGAACTAGAAGCTGAGGCTGCCACCTTGTCATTTTGGGCTCCTCATGGCTCTGAGTCAATAGGCAAAGAATGAGTTCTACCAGGTAAAGAAGAGTGTATTTAAAATATAGGAGACCTCTTAGAGTGTCTCTTAGTTCTTCTGCATCTTGTGATTAAAGTAAATGGAAAAGTAAAATGACCCAATTCAGGCAAGACAATTCATGGGTCAGACCATTCAGAAGTGAATATTTGAATCACCCTATCACATATTGAATCATGCTGGCTGGGGATCTTGCATAGTACAAAGAAAACAAGGAGTAGGTAGTGGAAGAGGGAAGAGAATACTTATAAATATGAACTATGACCATGTGACCACTTGCAAAAATGAGGATGGTAGTATTTATCAGTATCTCTTCCTTATTTTGTTATGAATATGTTTATGTACACTATTTTTCTTCCTTCTCTTACCCACATATCTATCACCTACCATAAGACATTTCAATAACAGTTAACTTTATATTATAGTAAGTTTCAGTATATCAAAGGAGAAGAATGAACATCACCCATTACTTTGCATGTTTTTGGTTGTATTCAGGATAGTTACGTTAGATGGAAGTTGACTTTATTATTGTCTTATTTGGAGATTAAGTATGACTTAAGAAGATGTACAGGGTGCCAAGTTGACAAGGAGTGGACAGTAATGATCTTTTTTTGTGTGTCAACTGGACTAGGTTACAGTTTTCAGTTATCCAGACATTAATGTGGGTGTTGCTGTGAAGGTATTGTGTAGATGTGATGAAAGTCTTATCTTTAAGAAAGGCAGACTATCATAGGGGATCTGATTAAATCAGTAGAAAGGTCTTAGGAACACACCTAAGGCTCCCTATAAGAAGAAAATTCCACATGTTGACAAGAGCTTCAGCCCATCTCTGAGTGGTCCAGCCTGCCCTATGGATTTCAGATTTGTCTAGCCAGCCTGCACAATCATGTGAATGAATTCCTTGCAATAAATATCTTAATATATACTTTCCACTGTTTCTATTTTCCTGGTTGGACCCTTACTGATATAGATATTGGTACCAAAAGTAGTTGTAGTGGGTAGACTTTGGTAGGATGAATAATGACTCCCTCCTACCCTAGAGATGTCTATGTCCTAATCTCTGTATTGATACAGAGGAAACTTATTTAAAAAATATATATGTGTTGTGTGTGTATGTATATATGAGAAACTATTTTGTGCACCCCAATGGAAGCAATTTTAAAGCCTATTAAAATGCATAATTTCTTACTAAAATACAGGTTACCAAAATTGAAAGCTTAAAAAAATACCAACTCCCACAGATGAAGTAGAGAATGTTACCAAGGATCCAACCAACAGAAAAGCACAGGTCTAGATGGATTCAAGATAAATTTTAACCTTTACAGGCCAGGTATTTAAAATGCTGGATAAACTTTTCGAAGCATAGCAAAAAGAAAACTTTCTAGTCATTTTTATGAAGCAAGAGCAATGATGATAACCAAACCTAACAAAGATAACACAAAAGTGAAAGAAAATAACAGAACGAAAGCTTATGAATATTGAGGCAACAATTCTAAGAAAAATATCACATTAAGTAAACAATGTGCCACAACCAAGTGGAATTTATATCATGAGTCTAAGAATAGTTTAATACTGTATATCACCATAATAATAAGACTAAGGGAAAAAATGATATGATCATTTCCATAGACAGTGAAAAAACATTTGACAAAATTGAATCTCCATTCCTCATAAAATATCTCAGGAAAATAGAATAAATAGTTGCTTCTTCAACTTTTGGAGATATACGTATATCTCCCTCAAATCCAGCATTTTACTCAAAGTGAAACATTGGAGGCCAGGATACCCAAACCATTGCTACTATTTAACATTCTACTGGAGAAATTAGCCAATGCAATTAGATAAGAGAAAACAAATAAAAACATAGTAAAACTACATATGTGTGTGTGTATTATATATAAATATATACTACTCATAAGTGTATATAATTAATAAGACTATACTTATACTTTACTATGCTCTTTTGTTTTATCTAACTTCATTTACTAATATATTTTATTATGTTGGCATGTATTCATATGTGTCACTGACATGATAGCTTATCTGGAAACTACTAGAGAACTAATGATAAAACAATATTATCATATACACAAATAATGACCAGTTCAAAGATATAATGAAAGGAAAAATTGTTTTACAATAGCATGAAAATAGGTAAAACAACAAACTGTTCAAAATTTATATGGAGAAAACTATTAAATATTTCTAAAAACACAAAAGTTGACTTGAACAAACAAAAGATTCTGCTCGTTTGTAGACAGGACATCTCAGAATTATTGATAGATAGTTTTTCCTAAATTAATTTATGTATGTAGTGTTTTCCCAATCAAATACTAATTAGTTTTATTCTGGGACTAGACAAGTTAATATTAATTTGATATAGGAAAAATAATAGTGCATGAATACCTAAGAAAATATTAAAAAATAAAAGCTACAGTGAGGTGATTACCCCACTATATGTTAAATATACTATAAAGATTCTATAATTAAAACAGTGTGAGGCCGGCCCGTGGCTCACTTGGTAGAGTGCGGTGCTGATAACACCAAGGCCACGGGTTCGGATCCTATAAAGGGATAAACTTCAGAAATATGGGGCTGGCCCGTGGCTCACTCGGTAGAGTGAGGTGCTGATAACACCAAGGCCATGGGTTCGGATCCCATATAGGGATGGCCGGTCAGCTCACTGGCTGAGCGTGGTTCTGACAACACCAAGTCAAGGGTTAAGATCCCCTTACTGGTCATCTTTAAAAAAAAAAAAAAAAAAAACAGTGGGGCACTGATTCATGAATAGACAGATCAACGAAACAGAATAGAAACTTCAGAAATATGGGGCTGGCCCGTGGCTCACTCGGTAGAGTGAGGTGCTGATAACACCAAGGCCATGGGTTCGGATCCCATATAGGGATGGCCGGTCAGCTCACTGGCTGAGCGTGGTTCTGACAACACCAAGTCAAGGGTTAAGATCCCCTTACTGGTCATCTTTAAAAAAAAAAAAAAAAAAGAAAGTTCAGAAATAGACTCAGTATACAATATGCTATGATGTAGAATATAAATATATAATTAAGGCAATATCTCACATTCCTGTGAAAAAGATGAACTTTTAATAAATGATGTTAGGGCAACTGGATAACCATATTAAAATAAAGATGAAATTGAGCAACACTTCACTGCATACATAAAAATAAACTTCCCCCAAAATAAAATATTAAAATCCTAAAAAAGGAAACATTCTAATCAAGTACTAGGAAAAAAAAAATGGGTGAATTCCTTTATTAAATAAATATTGAAGACTTTCTAGCTTTCATTCTAGATCTAGATGTGACATAAAAAAAAATCCAACGGCAAGTTTAAAAAGAAAACATTAGGAGAAAATAGTGAGAATACTTGTACTATCTTGTGGGTAAGAATGACTTTCTTAGCAAAACATTTTAGAACCATAGAGGAGAAATTTAAACTTACATTATAAAACATAACATACATAACAAAGTTATGGAAAACTAACAAATTGACAGAAAATATTTGCAACATATATAATAAACAATATGTAGAATATGTAAAGAACTCATGCAAATCAAAATAATTTAAATTAAAATACAACAGAAAAATGGCCAATGGTTGTGAAGAGGCCATAAACAAAAGAAATAAGAAACATAAAAAAGCATTCAATTTACTCATAATCATGGAAATAAAAGCAAAATGAGATATTTTTAACCTCAAAAGATCAATAATATCCATATTGACAAAGTGTGGGAAAATATGCACACCCATGTTCTATTGGTGGGACTATGGAAGGCAAAAGTCTTTTGTAATAATTTCAGCAAAATTTAATACACATACATTTTTCCATCTGGAGTGCCATTTTTTGTTATCTAAAAGAAATTCTTATTCCTGTGCACAAAGATACCTGTACTTTAAAAATGTTTATTTCAGTATTTTTTTGCAACTACAAATAACTTGAGGTAATAAAAAGACTGAATAATAGAAAAATGGTTAAATTATAGACAGACATAGTATGAAATATGCAGCAACTATTTTACATATAAGGCATTAAATCTCTATCAGTGATATAAAAATGTCTCCTAGATATATTGTGAAAAGTGAAAAAATGTCATAAAGCAATTAATGTAGTATGATACAACTTATGTAATGAAACAAGGGCAATTATATGCAAATAAATACCTCCATACTCATGCAAATGTATTTATAATAATTTTAAGGATACACAACAAATGATTCACAGCAGCTACTTCGAAGAGGGGTAGTAACTTGGAATTGTGGGTTAGAAACTGAAGGAGGATGTTTACATTCAACTCTAGCTATATCTGTATTTTTAAGGTTTTAGAATGATAAGATATCATAAAAATTAAAAATCCTTTATTGTAACAGAGGTATTTTTCATACCTCAGAGAGTGTGAATTGTTTACATCAGACAGTTCATTCTCCTGCCAGGACAGAATCACAGCCAGTGACTTATTTTCTATTGTTTGATTCAATCAATTTTTAAATGTCACCATTATTATCTCTTGTCCTTGTCCAAGTAGTAAGACTGAACTTTTCTGTGATGGGTTAGCTCAGTTAAAGTACAGTGCTAAAAACATTGGATTTGATATTTGAATACCCAGATTTGTTTTTGATCTGTTCCCAGAAAATAGACTGTGCTAGTTAAATTCTGCCATCCTTCAAATATGTTATCAATCTAGATTATATTACTATCATGTACCATTGGTCTCAGGAAAAATTACTTTAAGGCCATGGATGATTAATAGAATCTATTGCTTAATGGATTTAGATGAAATTAGAGAACAGGTGCAGGATTCTGGGTATACAAATGTGAGCAAAGAGGATGTGGTTCTTGCCTTCATTGTTTATAGTTTAGAGCGCCAGAGACAAATAATTATGTGAAGAATCACAGTAATGTGTGATTCATACAATGACATGAAAAACATAGTGTAATCTGGGAGTGTGAAAATCCAGGTCATGGAAGAAGTGCCAGGGAAAGTCACATTCAAGGTGAGACATGAAGAATGAGTGAGAGTTTGGTGAAGAGTTGGGTTATGCTCTATGCATCTCATAGAACAACCATTTCCTACCAAAAGTTGATAAAGACATAAACTTAGATTTTTTTTTTTAATGTTGCCCAGATATCCAACCAAATATACTACTGACAAAATTACTATACTAAAAAAGTACTTTGGTGGTAATTTTCATTACAAACTTTTAAAAAACTCTTCTCATAGTGATACATAATTACTGAAATATGAAAAACTATCAGGAATTATAGTAATCCAAGAAAGACTTCTAGAAGGAAGAAAAGAGCCTTGAGTACTGTCTTCTCACTGATCATTTGTGCTTGTCTGAGGAACTCAAGGGCAGTGAGAGAGGGGATTGTCAAAGACAATGTCAGGGATTTTTTGTTGTTTTTTATTTTTCAGAGTTACTTCATTTCACTATCTTTTACTTCTAGAATGCTAAAATGTCTGTCCTGTTACCAAATATGTCATACTATGGTCTTTCCACTGTGCTTTTGTGCATATAATTCCTATTTTGTGAAATGCCATTTTTATTTTTCTAGTTGAAAAGTCCTATTGATTTTTTCAAGACTAAGATCTTATGTGAAGCTTTCACTTAAGGCAATACCATTCTCCCACAGTGCTCTGTGGTGCCTTCATTCCTGTTAGATGTTTACACGCCATGTCTTCTGTTAGATCATGAGTTCTGTGACATCAGACCATGTCTTATTTACATTTCAATACTCAGTGCCAGCATGGTGCCTGGCAAGTAGTCACTCTATAAAGAAGAAAAGTAATTATATTCAAGCTTATATTACTTAAGAATTGCTTTAACAACTTATATCTAGAAACTATTAAACCATGCTTGGTAACATGCCACAGCCATTGGGACTTTAACAATCACCCAAGGCATTCTAGCTGAGAAATTGCCTTGCAGTCTATACAAAAAAAGTCCCAATAGCCTCCTAATATTAAAAATATCAGTGCCTGCTTTATAAGACATGCTTAATCTAATACTCCAGGCCTCTGCCATGCCTTTGGCATTCCCAAAAATCTAGTTAATAAAGTTTTATTAAATGCATTCTTTGAATTCTTATACCTACCTGATTTACAAGTTCACCTCTGAAGACAGCAAATATCCTTGCCAGGACTCTACACAGGTCTCTGAAAAGTTATTAAAACATTCATGTTTTATGGCCTTTTCTTTCTTTTCTAGGCACCCCACTCCCCAAACAAATACAAAATAAAAAGTTGCTGTGTCCCATTTTATCCTGTATTTTTCCAAGAGGGTAATAATGGCTGTGAGTGGTTTGAAGGTAGAAGGCAGCTGGGGGTTTCACCTTCAAGCACATCTTTTTTTTTTTTTTTTCCAAAGATGACCGGTAAGGGGATCTTAACCCTTGACTTGGTGTTGTCAGCACCACGCTCAGCCAGTGAGCGAACCGGCCATCCCTATGTGGGATCCAAACCCATGGCCTTGGTGTTATCAGCACCGCACTCTCCCGAGTGAGCCACGGGCCGGCCCCAAGCACATCTTCAATAGCAGTGCTAGCCTCCCAACCAATATCGCTGGCCTACAGAAGTGTGATGCCACTGTGGGAGTGTTCTCGGTCCTTGAGGTGTAAACTACAAACTGCATGCTTGAACTATAAGCAACTGAATAGTTCTCTAGTCCATCAATTTTATAACCATAAATTTCCAGCTAGTGCTTTTCTATTTAATAATTTAGTACTATAGAAATATATTGGAAATAATACAGAATACTATGTAAGAGAACACTGTTTACCCATTTAAAAATGAAGTTATGGATCTCTGATTTTTGACTGAGAATATGCATCACATAGCTGACATAAATATTAAATGCTGAAGTAGATGATTCTTATACATCACATTGTATTCTAAGTGTTTTATAATTGATAGAGTTTGAGTATGTTGCCCCCTCCAAGCTCATGTTGAAATATGAATTTGGGTCACAGGGGTGGATCCCTTATATATAGATTAATTCCCTCCCTGGGGGACAGGATAATGTGTGAGTTCTCTTTCTATTAGTTCCTGTGAGAGCTGGTTGTTTAAAGGAGCCTGGCACCTCCCCCTTCCCATCCTCTCGCCATGTGATCATGTACCCACCGGCTCCCTGCCACTTTCCACCCTGAGTAGAAGCAGCCTAAGGCCTGTGCCAGATGCAGCTGTCCCAGAATCGTAAGCCAAATAAACCTCTCTTCTTTATAAATTGCCCAGTTTCAAGTATTGTATTGTAGCAACACAAAAATGGACTAATAAAATAATATAGACTATATTTATGCATTATAAAAGTAGAATGATCTGAAAAGAATAAAGAAAAAAATCTCAGAAGATAGAATTTGGGACAGAGAAATATATATATATGTACTTTATCAACATAAAAGTACTAGTATCAATATGATCTAACGTTTATGTTACTTTATTATATATTGGGAACTTTTAAAAACTAGTTATATATATATATTAATTTAATCGGAACAACAAACCTGAGATGGCTACTATTATGGTTCCTCTTATACAGAAGAGGCAACTGATGCATGTTAGGATTAACTTGCCTAGAGCTGGGATTTGAAACCAGGAAATCTTGTTCTATAGCCTGAGCTCTTAACCCCAACTCTATATTGTTGCAATTGTAACTGAAATGATGAAAGTTCATAAAATCACTCAAGCAGCTTAAGCAGTGAGACCAGGACAGAACTTTGGGAAGCCATTACTAAAATGTAGCCGAAGAAGAGATAACCCACAAAATAATCAGCAACAACAAACGAACTGTTATAGAAGCATGAAGCAAACTAGTTTGAAGACAAAAGGGTTTTTTTTTTAAGAAGAAAAGAATCGACCTGACCTATGCTGCTGAAAGGTCATGAGAAATAGAGATAGAATTTCCCATTGATTATTTTCTGATCATAGAGTTTTTTGACAGAGGGGTTGAGAAGTCAGGAAGCTGTAGTTTTAGTATTAATCAGATTCTTGTAGTATCTATCACAATCCTTAAAAGGATTTAGAAATAATTCTAAATTGTGACAGAGTGGATAAAAAATTAGGATCAATGTAGAAAGTTAACACAGTTGAAATTGAAAACTAGAAGAAAGAATGGAGGATTTTCTTTTATTACTAACTTTGATTTCATGAGTTAACAGGAAGTATTTTCTATACCATATAACCAAAAATAATAGTAAACCAAGGAGCAGAGATTTTGTTTACAGTAATGCAGCAGACATCACTGAATTGTGTTCCTAGCTCACAGTGATACTCTTTGGAGGAATTCCTTTGATTTTGTTTAGAGAAATTCCTGAGAATTATGTTTTTTCAACTTAAAACAGCCCTCCTATGAAACTTAATTGACCAAGTGCTGGGCTTTGACCGTAATTAAAATTAATTGAATTTAGGATAACACAACTCTCCTGGACATTTTATATGTAAACTAAATAGCTATCAAAAGCTTATTATTTTGCATCCTTTTGCTTCTTTTACATGAAAAAGAGAGAGACATTTTACAGAGAGAAAAATAAAAAGAGAATGAAGCCAACTTATGGAAATGCAAAAATTAAAGCAATTTGAGAGATGGACATCATAGTGTTCTAGATTCAGGGTTAAGTCCACTTTTGTGTCAATGTCTTTGGGCCATATGAGACATCCCTATGTCTGTAGATAATACATTTCCTTTTTATAGCTGTGTTAGTTCAGATGAATGTCATTCCTTTTAATCAAGGGAGTCGTTACTAATCCAGCAAAGAAGAATCTTTTAATTAAGAGTGAAAGAAAGTTCTATAATGTACTACCAATGTGAGAATAGAGTCATCTTCATAAATTCTTCCTTCCAGTCATCCCCTCTCCACTTAGGTCTTTCTGCTTCTCCCTTCTCCCTTCTCGCATCTTACTTTAACCTCCTGGAGTACTGAAAGAACTTCAAAATAATCAAAATGCTGATAATCACTCTTCACACCAACACATCCAGCAGGCAATAACCAGGTTAATTCTCTTTAGCTGTGATTCACATAATGGTATTTTTCTGTTCCAGCTGGACTCTAATTTCTGCACAGTAGTGCTTTTTCATTTACCTTTCCTTTGCACAAGCAAAACTGGATTATTTAATATTTTGAGAATATGCTTATGCCTTTTCTGATTTTGTTCTTTTGTATATGCCCTTTCATGCACTAAAAAACCTCTTCCTCAATTCTTCCTACCAAATTTCAGCAAATTATTTATATCCCATTTAAAATGCCACCTCCTTCACAACTCTTTACTTGATCACTCCATAGGAAGTTAATTAAAATCTTGTCACAATGCTCAATAGTAATTATTTTTTTCTGTTTATGTAAGTAATACATGTTATTGAAGAAAATTTCAAATTGACATTTAAGAGTCTTTAGCTGACTTGGAGAAGATCTGCTAGCTGTGGGATAAGGTAATGGTCTCTGTGCATCATCTGGACACAGAGAAGTTTTCTAAGTGCTCTACAAAATCCAGAAATTATCTTAAGTGTCAGACAGTATTTATTTATTTATTTCTATTTATTTATTTTTCTTTTGTGACCGGTAAGGGGATCGCGACCCTTGGCTTGGTGTCGTCCGCACCGCGCTCAGCCAATGAGTGCACCGGCCATCCCTATATAGGATCCAAACGAGCGGCCTTGGCGCTCCCAGCACCGCTGCGCTCCCAGAGCTGCACTCACCCGAGTGAGCCACAGGGTCGGCCGTCAGACAGTATTTAGAGGCATCGAAAGATGAAAAGTAACATAATTTGTTTTGCATAGGTCCCACATAATCAATGGAACTGGAATTTTACCTATTGGAATATAAGCCATCTGGAAGTGGGACATGGCTTTCTTTACTCAACTGTGCTGCCTGGAACAGTTTTACATACAAGTGGTTCCTGATTTATTGTGATTCAGCTGATGATTTTGTCAGCTTTACAATAGCATGAAAGTGATATGCTTTTAGTAGAAACCATACTTTGAGTACTCATATAATCACTCTACTTTTCACTTTCAGTACAGTATTCAATAAATTACAGGATATATCCAACACTTTATTATAACATAAACTTTGTGTTAGATGATTTTGCCCAACTGCAGGCTAATGTAAATTTTCTAAGCATGTTTATATTAGGCGAAGCTAAGCTATGATGTTTGGTAGGTTAAGCATATTAAGTGCACTTTCAGCATATAATATTCCAAATTGTAATGAGATTTTTGGAAAATAACCATATCGTAAGTTGAGGAGCATCTGATATACATATCATGTATATATATTACATATATATACACACACAAATAGAGAGAGACAAAGAGAGAATGGAGAAGGAAAGGGAAAGGAGAGAGAGGTAGACATTATATATATTTGTCATGCATATACACACATATATGTGTACTATATATGCATATATAATATGTACATATTATCAAATTATATATTTTATAATGTATTATAAATAGTATATAATTCATTACCATATTATAATATTACATAACATTTTTAGTTACATAAAGTATAAAGTTAGATTATTGATTTGAGTTTAGTCTTCTTTTTTAAAAATATAGATGTTTATAGCTGTTAATTTTCCTGTAAGCACTGTTTTAGCTACATCCCATGTTTTGATGTTGTGATTTTGTTTTCATTCACTTCAAAATATGTTCTAATTTCCTTTGTTATTTCTTTTTTGACCCATTGTTTATTTAAGACTGTTTTGCTTAATATTTACATATTTGTGAATTTCTCAAATTTCTTCCTGTTGTTGATTTCTAATTTAATTGCATTGTGTGGAGAACATACTTTGTATGATTTCAATATTTTTAAATTTTAAAGGCTTGGTTTATGGACTAGCATACGGTCTATGCTGGGGAATGTTCCACGTATACTTAAGAAAAATATTTCTTACTTTATTATTGAGTGGAGTGTTCTACATATATTTATTAAAAGTAGTTGATATAAGTATTGTTGAAGTCTTCTGTTTTTTGTGGATTTTCTGCTCAGTTTCATATCCATTATGGAAGGTGAGATATTGAAGTTTCCAACTATTATTACTGAATTGTCTTATCCTCTCTTAAATTCTGTCCATTTTTGCTTTGTGTATGGGGCCCTGTCATTAGGTGCATATATGTTTACAGTTGTTATATCTTTGTGATGTATTGATACTTTTACCATTATAAAATGTCCTTCTTTGTCTAGATTAACTTTTATCTTAAATTCTATTTTGTCTTATGTTACAACAGCCCATTCTCTTCTTTTTTTATTGTTTGCATGGTATATATATATATATATATTTTTTTTTTTTTCATCCTTTTATTTTCAACCTATTTGTATATTTAAAAATAAACCATGTCTCTTTCAGACAGAATATAGTTACATAATGGGATTTTCCAAAAATGTATTCTGCTAATGTCTGGCTTTTTATTAGTATGCTTTATCCATTTTCGTTAAATGTAATTACCAATAAGATAGGATTTCTGCCATTTTGCTATTTGTTTTCTATGTGTCTTATGTTATTTTCTTCTATTCTTCTACCATTAACTTCCTTTGTGTTAAATAGATAACTTTTACCATATCATTTTACTTTTTTGTTGTTGTTTCTTTTACTATATATTTTAGAGTATACACAATTAGCTTCTTAATTTAAACCACTCTAGTTAAGACTAATACTGACTCTATTTAAGTAGTATTCAGAAACATTGCTCCAAGTAGCTTCTTTTTCTTCACCCTCCTTTGTGAGATTATTGCCATACAAATTATATCTTTATACATTATAAGCCCATCAATATAGTTTTATTATTATTGCTTTGTACAGTTGTCTTTTAACTCCAGCAGGAGAAAAAGAGTTACAAAGAAAAATACATTTTTAGCATTTTTATGTTTACCTTCTAGTTATCATAACTAATGCACTTTGTTTCTTTGTGTGGATTCGAGTTACTGTCTAGAGCTCTTTCTTTTCTCCCTTTTACTTTCTTATATGGAACTTGTATTAGTAATAAATTCTCTCGTTTTTTGTTTATCTGGGAATGTCTTGATTTCTCCTTCATTTTTGAAGGGTAGTTTTTCTAGATATAAAATTCTCATTTGACAATTCTTTTCATTCAGAACTTTCAATGTCACTCCACTGTCTTTGGACCTCTCTGGTTTAGGATAAGAAGTAAGGTGTTAATCTTATAAAGAATCCCTTGTATGTGATAAAATATTTTTCTCTGGATGCTTTACAGTTTTCCCTTTGCCCTTGGCTTTTAACAATTTGACAATAATGATAAAGTTTCTGTTTAGTTAGCTTATTGGTCAGCTAGTAATTTGTCAGTGATTCCCATAAATTCTTTGAACAAATTAGTCTTCTGCCCTTTGCTGAAGAATTTCTGTGTGTATTGGAGTATACCCTCAATGCTTAGGCCATTTACAGCATTAGACTTCATTTCCTGCTTACACAGAAACTCAACTCAAGTTTAGTCAGAGGTAAGAGATTAAAGACCTCTTAAGTCTTTTCTGGTAAATACACAGTCGTATTCATATGTGTAAACTTCTAGATATGCAGAAGTTATAGATATAGATGATTTTCATTGTGTGATTTCAGGTATATGGGAAGTTGTGTTTGATTACTCTGACCTAACCCAACCTTATCCCTTAAGCCTAAGCTCCCTGAGAAGAAAAGAAGCAAACCATTGAGAATACGTGATGAAAAATTTTAACAATTCCCTGTTTGGGGCAATTTAGGTTAGCTCCAGTAATTCAACAAAATAGATAATGCTGAAATAAATTTTCCTGTAAACATATGTTGCCCAGTATTCCCATTATTTTCAGATATAGAATAATTTATTTGAAGTATATTCACATGTTTTAAAGCTTTTGATAGATACTACACTAAAAGAAGTCCTAAAGAATAGTTATACCAATAGCAGCACATGAAATTATGTTTCCCAGAATTCATTGCCATATTGTGAGTCATTATTACTGTTGTTATTGTTAATCCTTACAAATATGATAGGCAAAGCATAGTATCACACTTTAAACTGAATTTCCCTGATTACTAGAGTCATTACACATCTTTTCAAATAATTTATTGATGAATCGTGTTTCTTTTCTTCCAAGCTGTGTTCATCTTATCCTAGATATGATGTTAATTCCTTTAATTTTATGATCTCTTTATGTAAGAAGGAGAGTAACGTATTATCTGCTAGACATATTTTAGATTTTTCACCCAATTTGTAGTTTGTCTTTTAATCTTATTTAATCTTATTTTTACTTATTATTTTTGTTCAAAATTAATGCGTGGTGCCAGGGTAGATTTTTACAGAAACCCCACATAAGAACTGAAATTCTCTTGATTCCAGGCCATGAAAACTTTTCCCTACTTAAGGGAATAGACAGAATTATATTGTAATCATTATTTCTAGGTTAGGTTTACCTATGTTAATTTAGTTGCATGTTTTCAGTTAGGGAGCATTAGTGAAATATGCAAATTCCATTTCATTGTTTAGATCTATTTAGAGAGAGGATTTGCTTAGAGAAAGGATTTGTTTAGAGACAGGATTTGTTTACCTTCTAATAGGATAGCAGAGAAACTTTGCATAATATAATGGGATTAATCCATGTGAAAGCTGTAAGTGGATTTTATTATCAGTCACAACCTCTGACCTCTCATTCCATGAAAAATCTAAGAAAGGAATTAAGGCAACTTCTTCAGTTGCATGAGAAACACCTTAGTTATAGGCTGCTGCCTACATCCATATGAGCACACATACACTCTCATAACACAGACCCACATGGCATACACCATACAACATCTCCCTTGAACTGTCAATCACTCCCAATATGAGTAAGAAATGCAGACCCTCAAAATTAAAATTTTCTGCATCTAAGCACACAGCAAAGGTAAGGTGGAAATATCTGAGAATTTGGAATTTAAACTGAATAATAATTGATAGGTCATGTTAAATGCTGACCTGTTGATGTCTCTTGTAGTTATGTAATATCTAATTCACCATAATTAAAATGTTATTGAACCCAAAGAGCAAAGGCATCTTTATTTGGGACAGAATCAAACTTACATACTTATGGGGAAAAAAATCTATACAGAGCAGAGGTGAACATGGTCATAGACATTGTTCTTTCTTTTTTTCATATTTCTCAAATAATAAAAAGAACTGAAATTTATGTAGCCCTTACTATGTGTCAAGCATTAATCTAAGTTCTTAATATGTCAACTCATTTAAGACTATGAGGTGGGTAATATGGCTGTCCTCATCTTAAAGACTGGAAAAGTGAGGCACAGAGATAAGTTAGTGCCCAAGGTCACAGTGAAAGTAGGTCTGTCAGTGTCTTCCATTTTGGTTTCTTCTTAAGCTATTATTTGTAGAAAAGACAGCTACCAGGTTATGAGCATATCCACTTTTGTTTCATCTGACTCTTTTATACCTTTATTATACATTTCACTCTTTTTTCACTTAGAATTGATTTTCAAATGGTGTGGGTTAAGTGTTAACTGTATTTCATTAATTATAAAACACACATTTTTCACATTTTAACATCTTTGAAAGTGGAATGCATCGTACAACTAAAGTCTTCTATGATTGTCAGTCAAGCACAGTTCTTTGCCTGATTCTGTATGGCAAGATCAAGACAGTATCGGCATTAAAGTTGAGGAGTGTGTGTCAGGAGCTTAGAAGGAAACACCATAAACAATACTAAGTACATGCTTTTAAGAAATACCATATCACTAAAGTTCGAGATGGGACAGAGGACATTTTTGTATAAAAAATACAGTCAGGTACAACCTTGAGTGAAAAAGTGAATCTGAAGAGTGGTACTTTAAATTGGAAGACATTTTATTTATGTCATAAATATTTTTATTGCATTTACACTTTATTTCTATATTAACAAATGAAAATGATATATAATTAAAAGTCATATCAAAGTAAGTCTGAAATAGCTCTTCCAAAAACATAGAGGAGTTGGTAAACTTCTCTGTAAAGCAACAGATTGTAAATATTTAAGGTTTTGTGGTTCAGACTGGTTCTGTCACAATGGTTCTACACTGACCTTGCAGTGCATAAATAGGCATGGACAATATGGAAATTAATGGACATGGCTATGTCCAATAAAACTCTACATACAAAAACAAGATGTGGGCCCAAGTTTGCCCTGGTATAGAGTAACAAGGCTATGTAATAATAAAATATTTTGTTTTAGCTTATCTGCTAACATTTTTTTCCTTAGCAGTATATGCAATAATGGTGTATCTTATAACGTTAACTGGTTCTTAGTTTTAAAAAATTAATTAACAAATTGACAATTACTGTCTAATTATACTTTTTTAATGTATTTGAAATGCCATCTTTATCAAAACGAGAATGTAAAACCTCTTATATTCTAGGATTTATTTGGTGGGTTTCAACTCTGGCCCATTTATACAATTCTCTATTCTCATTACAGGAAGATACTATTTAAAATATTACATTGTTAAAATGTTTTACTATGTTTTAGTGTCCCTTAATATCTCTAACTGATAAAAATTGTTTTTTATATTATCACTAATTTATTCTTTCAGATGAACTTTAGAACACTTTAAGTTGGAAAACAGGGTCATTAATATCATGGTTGGAATTACATTAAACCAAACAAATTAATTAGAAAAGAATTGAAATCTTTACAGTGGTCAGTTTTTGTATCCAGAAAATCTAGGTTTTTTTTAAGACTTTGGAAAACTTTTATACTTTATTCAAATAGTTCCTCCATATTTATTGTAAGTGAATTTCTAGATATTTAATATTTTTGTGAATAATGGAATATTTTGTTTTCAATTATATTTTCTAGCTTGTTTCAGTTGGTATATAATTTTTATGAAGTTTTTAATCAACATTTTTATATGAATATTTCTAACAGTTTCTTTAGTTTTCAATTATATTAATATTTCTAGTGATTTCTTTGTTTTCAATTGTATTTTCTAGCTTGTTTCAGTTGGTAATAATTTTTATGAAGTTCTAATCAACATTTTAATATTAATATTTCTAACAGTTTCTTTAGTTGATTCTCTTTCTCCTTAGTTTTCTAGAAAGACTATTACATTAAATGCCAACTTAAGAGTTATTTTCTCTTCTTTCTTGGTTTTTATTATAGCTCTTTTTTTTTTTAATAAAAACATCTGGGCCGGCCTGGTGGAGCACTGCTATAGTGCGCCGCTTGGGAAGCGTGGCGGCGCTCCCACCGAGGGTTCGGATCCCACATACAGACCGGTTCCCGCTCACTGGCTGAGCAAGGCGCGGGAGCAACACCGAGGGCTGCGATCCCGTTGCCGGTCCCGGTCCGGTACGGGGGCGACACTGAGGGTTGCGATCCGTTGCCGGACACGGAAAAATACAAAAAAATAAATAAATTTAAAAAAATAAATAAATAAATAAATAAAAATAAAAACATCTAAAGTCTCATACTGTTAGGTACGAAGTCAATTGCTGATTTATCATAACAAAGAAGTGGGGTTTTTTTAATTTCTATTTTCATCCAGATTTTTTATTCCTAGAAATAAATGCTGATTTTCAGTAAATATTTTTTGCAAGGTCTTTATGAAGATAACTGTTACACTTCTTTTCCCTGTGTAATGGAGATGAAAAAAAGAATTATGCAATTACTCAAGCACTATGGATGCACTGAGGCCCAGATGCACTGCACTTCAGTAATTTCCCCATTAGGAGGAGAAAAACTGAATGTGTCTCCAGCTTAAAGTTAGCCTCTCCCTTTTACTGTAAAGACAAGGAAGTTTCAAAAGAAAATTCAATTGATTTAATAATTACAAAGAACACAAGGACTAGTAGCATCAGTGAAATAACAAAGTGACATTCCATAATGCAATTTGCAAAAGGTTAAGTCGATCCACCAACAAAAGCTTGTTCTTAGCAAATTCTGTCTTTTCCTACAGCAGTTTCCTCAGTATTTTTACATAACAATAAAGCGATTTTAGGTTGACCTGCACCAAGGACATCTGTCCTTGAGCCCACAATTTTGCTGTGTTACAATTCTTTATCTACATCAGAGTCTTTAGCCTGGGGAAACTTCCCTGTCTCTTGTAAGCTTAAGATTTCTATATGTAATTTTAAAAATTAGGTTATGCCTGAAACTACAGGGCTTTGGAAACTAGGCCCTGTGAAAGACATTTGCTCCATAAATGTTAGTATACTCCACATCTCCCCCATTTATTTATTTAATTAAAAGAAAAAGAAAAAGCTATAGATCAAGTTTTCACAGTTAAGACAAAAGCATTTTGTTAAAGCAAAGTTAGTATTATTTAGCATGGCAAGTCCTTTTAATTTATTCCAGGTGGGGACTGATGATGTCATCATCTCTCAGAGCTGTTGTATTGGCATCATTTCAGGTGATGTGAGTTGGGGTGTAATTGCCAGTTGTTGAAACTCCAGAATGGGGTTCTGTTCCATATAATAGTTGATTTTGAGTTCAGAGAGTTGATATTCACTTGTCCATGACACTGCTGCTTTCAAAGCATCTAGTCTTTGTAAAAATTTTGATCAATTATAAATCTTTTGTTTAGGAACAGGATGTCTCATCCAAGTTATAAACACCCTCTTTAAGGCTGAGAAAATTTAGCGAACTTTCATAGACAAGATATTATTTCCCCCTTTATGATCAAAGCATTCCTCATGAAAGCATCAATGATTAATTTTTTGATAGAAAAGGTTTGACTTTTCTTTGTATAGATCCCTTGGCACTGGGAAGGCTCATTCCCAGTTTGTCATGTCCCACGTCAGGGGGAAAGATGAAGCAGCAAGATGAAACAGCATTTAGACCAAATTAGGGCAACATGAAGAGGGGTCAGGAACTTAGAAGAGACACGCTATCTTATAAGCAAAGTTTTAAATTGTATCCTGTTATAAAGAGAGAGTCAATTTTTATTGAAGTTATGAAAATAGCCACATGGTCATAATAATCATAAAGATACTTAAAGTTAGTAAATCGGGGGGGGGGGGTCAAATAGAGAGAAAAAAAATGCTTTAATTTCTGTTTTAAATGATATTTTACCAAGCAGTTGTCAGTTATAGATAGCTTAAGAGAAAGAGTTTTCTTAAATCTGGAAAACATAACATTAAGACAACCAGCAGTGTTTCAAAGTAAGGAAATTGTAAAAACCCATAATTATTTTAAATTAGTTCATTAGTTAACTTTTGTTGTTTTGACCTTGGTGAGCAATTTCATAATCCATCAGTTTCTTTATTAGAATTTTGTAAATTTAGTTTAAAGGTATGAACTCAAAGTTTGTCAGGAAACTGTACCTATCAAAGTTTTTTCATGAAATATTTGAAGACATAATATTTTAAAACCATAATTGAACCAAGATTATGACCAGTAGCATTTATATCAAGACACAGATATTTAAGAACCTTACAAGATTTTGGAACACATATTCATAACATCTCAGTACTGACAATGCTTTTCCATATAGTCTAATTTATCAAATAAGGCAATTAGTTTTCATACATCTCTTATATATCCTTTGAGAAGCTCCAGGGCCCTTGGAACTCCTCAAAGTTAGCTTAAATCAAAAGGTTGAGCTTTCAGAATTTAGTTTTTGAAAGTTTGTCAAATAAAAATGCTTAAAACACTTAGTTGAATAAGATCACAGATTACTACAAAAACCAAAGTGACAACAGATTTCAAAGGGAGAGAACACAAGAAGTTATCAGGCACAGCTTAAAAGACCTCTAAAAAGACAAATGTAATCCTGTTTGATTAGTAAACCTAGGCAACAATGTGTGCTGATAAGAACAATTTTATACATTCGGGTTAGTAAATGGGCGTTCATTTGTCAGAGCAGATTATGCAAAGCCCAGTTTGAGCCTCAGCTATTTTTACCAAATAAATACTTATGGTTTCCCAGTCAAAAACTTGGTGTATTAAATCTATACCTTTATCAGTTCATGTTAACTAGGGCCTATGAGATATTGGGCATAGGTCCCCTTTCACTAGCCATCCTGGGTCCCAGGTTTCCATGTAGCATTTAGGGCCATATGGAATCCAGAGAGGCCATGTGGAGCAAAAATAATGTCTAAAAGATATTGTTTCTCCCAGTATGGCCAGAAGGCAGGGCTGAGATAAGGAAGAAGCATATTGACCTAGAAACAAATTTAGGTAAAAGGTTTAAATCAAGTTTGGAAGATATATTTATTTTATCAAAACTTTAGAAGATTAAAGTCATGTGAACTTGTAAAGTATACTTATTTATTTAATGAGCGTGCATTAATTATAAGCCAATTTGGTACCATGCAGACAATATGCTTCTTCAACAAATTTAGGTAAAAGGTTTAAATCAAGTTTGGAAGAGATATTTATTTTATCAAAACTTTAGAAGATTCAAGTCATGTGAACTTGTAAAGTATACTTATTTATTTAATGAGCGTGCATTAATTATAAGCCAATTTGGTACCATGCAGACAATACAAACACACATACAGACATGAACATATAGACATAACATGCATTTACATACATATATACGTAGACATAAACAAAAACAATAAGGATTTTATATTTTTTTGTTCAAAATATAATGAGACAGATAAAATAGAAAACTCACTAGTATAAAAGGACAGTCAGGTTTTGATTGTTTCTAAAGAATGTTAAAGTTTATCTGTGAGGCCTCACCCTGTTTTAGAGAAAGCAAGGTAGCAAATTTACATTGTAAAGAGAAGTATGCAAGCCTTTTCAAGGAGATGCAGAGAAAGGATGGCCAGAAACACATTTTCTGATGGGAGGAGATGAATTGTGGCTACTGTTTGACTGAGACCTTTTAATTTACCCCATGTTGGTTTGGAGCTTATTATCATCATAGTCATTACTGGTGGGCTCCTGTAGGTTGGAGTGGAGGTGGTTGTTGGCAACATTGTCACTGGCAGTCTGATGTGTACCATTCCCAGGGGGATGGATTGAGGTGTGATGGTGAGACATTGAGACTCTGGGATCAGATTCAATTCTTCGTGTGGTTTAGGGTTCCACATGATAAGGTTTGACAGCCTTAGCAGGGATCCATAGCAGGCCTTTTATTCCTTGAGGATTAACTCCTCTAGGGAAATTAGATTTAGAAAACCTCTGACAATCAGGACAAGAACAAACAATATCTTGAGGTTGTCTGTAAGAGATCTGATGCATGTTAGCCAAAGCTCATGCACCTTGATGAAAAAACTGAGGAGAGTCTATAGCTTTTTATAAAACATTATTATACATAACAAAATGATCAACCATATCATTTCCAATCGATAGAGGGCTAGGAAGACCAGAATGAGAATGTATGTGAGTTACATAGAAAGGATGATATCTTTTTTGAATAAGTTTTTGTAAATGTCAAAACGTTTCAAATAAAAGAAAATCATTTCCCTCATGGATAAATGCATCTTAAATAACCTGTAAGGCCCCAACTACATAGGCAGAATCAGCTACTAAATTAAGTGGCTGATTGAAAAAAATGTTGTAAAGTTGCAATGGCAGCCACCAATTCAGCCCTCTGAGTGGACTTATGATGAATATTAAAAAATGTTTCTAGATTCCCTGTTCCTGCCATGTTATAGATCCCTTTCATGATCTGCCAGAACCATTGATAAACACAGTTAGCACTTGAAGGAGAGGAATATGGGATAAACAGGATTTTAATTGTATAAGCAGTAATTGAAGTCCCTGTAATATTTTACCATGGCAATGAGAATTGTATCTTACCAACAAAATCAGCCATAGTTATCTGTAAAGATTCTGATTGTTCAAGGGCAGTGTAAAAATAAGTTTTAGAAAGACCAGGATTAATAATATCAGGATCATACCCAGTAAGTACTTGACAACGTTGTCTTCTCCTAGTGAGTAAATGAATACATTGTTCTAATTTAGTATACAATTTCTTTTTTTGTTGATGGGGTAAGAAAATCCATTCAATGACTCCTATCTGAGGAAGAAATTGACAAAGCAAACCTGTGGGACTATGTGGGGTATTTGAAATAATGAAATGAATGACTTGAGATTTAACAATACATGTTAATTGTCTGGAATGTAAAAAGGATTCAATCTGTTTTAATTCTAATTTTGCTTCTTCAGATAAGTAATGAGGGGAGGCAGATCAGTATCTCCCTTTAAGGTATTAAACAAAAATTGTAATTGATAAGTATGAATACCAATAGAAGGGCAGAGCCAGTTAATATGGCCAAGTAATTTTTGTAAATCATTTAGACTAAAGGGCTCCTGAATATGGAAAGATATATTTTGTGGCTGTATATTTCTCTGAGTGATCAAAAAATCAAGGTATTTCCAGGGCTCCTTTTTTGAATTTTATCTGGAGCTATTTGTAAACCAGCATTATTAACTCATTTGATTAAATGTAAATACATTTGTGATAGCAGTTCTGGATTGTCATGAGCAATAAGGACATCATCCATGTAATGATAAATAAGAGCAAATTTTTCATGAGTGGGTCAAATAGCTCAATCCATGAAATCTTGACAAATAGTAGGGCTATTAATCATTCCTTGAGGGAGAACTTTCACTGAGATCTTCGAGTAGGCACTCCTGCATTAATGCTAGGAAGGGAGAAGGCAAACTTTTCTTTGTCTTCTGGGTATACAGGTATGGTAAAAAAGCAATCTTTTAGATCTATGATAATTAGATGATAGTTGTTAGGAATGAGGGATGGGTTAGGGAGCCCAGGCTGTAGAGCCCCCCAAAGGAAGAATGTGGGCATTAGTTTTTCTTAAATCACGTAATTATCTCCATTACCTGATTTTTTAGGAATACAAGATATGGGAGTATTCCAGATACTATGCGATGGCTCTAATGTCACATTTGTTGTTGGACAAATAGCTTGATTTAATTTCTCCCCTTTAAGAGGCCACTGCTCCACCCAGGGAGTAAATGAATTGTTTGCCTCTAAAGTTGGAGGGTGGGGGAGGCGAGGATTGTTTTTCATCCTCTTTAGTGACATAAACATGTTTTTGCCTTTTGTTAGGGTCCTGAATAATTTTTAAAGCAATTCAACATAATTTCCAAACCATTATAATCAATAATAATTTAGTTAGATGATGGTTAGTTACTTTATAACCTGCTGCCTTAAGAAGACATTGAAGTAGTGACCTATGTCGAGCTTCCTTCTTAGACAGCGAACTACCCATAATCATAAGAATAGATAGAAAATTGAAAGATTAACAAAGAAAACTTCCAGGTGAAGCCCTAGCTAGACACTGCCACAGGCATCCAATTGCTAATCAAAAACCATCTGTGATCCCCTTTACCAGGGTGAGTCTCCCTTATTGGGACTTCCCTTGACAGGATAAGTAGCAGACGTCCTTTTCCTTTCCAAGGCTTGGCTGATCCATGGAGCCAGAATTCATCACATCAGGGTCACCATTTGTTACACTTCTTTTCCCTGTGTAACGGAGATGAAAAAAAGAATTACATGATTACTCAAGCACTATGTATGCACTGAGGCCTGGATGGACTGCACTTCAGTAATTTCCCCATTAGGAGGAGAAAAACTGAATGTGTCTCCAGCTTAAAGTTAGCCTCTCCCTTTTACTGTAAAGACAAGGAAGTTTCACAAGAAAATTCAATTGAGGGCTGGCCTGTGGCTCACTCGGGAGAGTGTAGTGCTGATAACACCAAGGCCCCAGGTTCAGATCCCACATAGGGATGGCCAGTTCGCTCACTGGGTGAGCGTGGTGCTGACAACACCAAGCCAAGGGTTGAGATCCCCTTACCGGTCATCTTTTTTTTTTTTTTTTTTTTTTAAAAA
>NW_007730559.1:73473-83217 GCF_000696425.1 Galeopterus variegatus
AAATAACAAAGTGACATTCCATAATGCAATTTGCAAAAGATTAAGTCGATCCACCAACAAAAGCTTGTTCTTAGCAAATTCTGTCTTTTCCTACAGCAGTTTCCTCAGTATTTTTACATAACAATAAAGCAGCTTTAGGCTGACCTGCAGCAAGGTCCTTGAGCCCGTAATTTTGCTGTGTTACAATTCTTTATCTACATCAGAGTCTTTAGCCTGGGGAAACTTCCCTGTCTCTTGTAAGCTTAAGATTTCTATATGTAATTTTAAAAGTTAGGTTATACCTGAAACTACAGGGCTTTGGAAACTAGGCCCTGTGAAATACATTTACCTTATAAATGTTAGTATACTACACAGATAACCATATATTTCTTCTTTTAACTTATTTGTGGGAAGTATAGATATCCATTTTGTAATATTATTGCATTACTGGAATCATTCCTTCTTGGGTATGTTATATCAGTGGCAAATAATTTGTTAGTAATTCATCTGCATTATTACATATATGTTAATTAGCAATTTTGTCTGTGTTCTCTTTTTTTGAAATCTAGCTAGTCTTTATTAGACTTCAAAATTAGAGCTATTATGATGACTTCAAAATGAATTGGAAGTGTTATATCTTTTTTTTTAATGCATGTTGATAGCAGTGAATCTATATATTTCTTAAAAGTTAGAATTATTTTACACAGAGTTTTTTAAATAACATCTTTATTGACATATAATTTCTATACCATAGAATTTATTCATTTAAAGTATACATCTCAGGGATTTCTTTGTATAACTTAGGGGTTTCTAGTATTTTCACAAAATGGTGCAACTATCCTCACAATCAATTTTAGAACATTTTCGTCCCCCTAACAAGAAACCCCATATCTCTCAGCAGTCATTTACCCCTAATCTCCACTCACCCTTAGCACTTGGCCATCACTAACCTACTTTCTGTCCCTATGGATTTGCCTATGTGAATATTTCACATAAAGGGAAGCATACTATATGTTTTCTCTCACTGGCCCTTTTTCACTTAGCATAATATTTTCAAGGTTCATCATGTTTGAATATATATCAATAGTCATTATTGTTATTATTTGTTTAAATTACATATAAATATATAATATATATTATGATGATGATCATTCTTTAAAATACTTTCAAAGACTCTTTACTTGGTGGGCCTGTGTCAATAAATTCAACCTGATCAAATTTTACATTTTTTCCACCATGATCCTACATCTTTAAGATCCATTGCTACCCATATTCCCCAGATTTCTGTCCGTGTAAATTGGAAGAATCATGCAATCCTTTCGTGTGTAGCACACCCTCTCCTGGGTCACACTATATATCTCATTCTTTCTATGATCTACTGGGACTTGAATCTTGTTATAGGTCTGGAATTAAAGGAAGGCAGTGGGAGTAGGTCCTCAGGAGAATAAGCAGTGCTTCGTAAGGTAATTACTTTAGGGGAGGCCATTACAAGTGGTTCATGTAAAGCAGGGTTAAACTCCTCAGGCAGGAGTGGAAGGGCTGCTTCTATTGGCAAAGAAGACTCAGCCGAATTTAGGGGTTCAGTGCTCTCAGTTTCATTGGAATCTGCCCATACGTCCCTATTCCAATTTTCAGGTTCCTGCTCTTTCACAATCAATGCCCCTTCCTTAACAGAAGACACCTGTGAGTTTGGAAATCCAATTTGCATCGTAATTCAAATATTCACAGGATGAGACTCTAAGTTTGGTTTTCAGAAGGCTTATTACAGGAAATAAGAGGTTTTTTAAGGACAGTTATGGAAGCTTTCAGATTACTAATGCAGCGTTTCAGTTGGAAAATTTAAGACCTGGGCTCATTTTTCTCTTTCCCCAGTATCTCCCAAATGATTAGAAGAAACCAGCAAACCATGTTATACTCCTTAGTTGGACTAAAATGGGTTCTGCAGAAAAACAGAACCATTAAGATGCATACACACACACATGCACACACAGAGACAGACAGAGATTTATTACAAAGATAAGACTTAAAAGATTGTGGGGGCTGGCTAGGTAAGTGCTAAATTTGCAGGATAGGCTGTCAGGAAGGGCAGGCTAGAACTCACAGGGACAGGCAGAATTTCTTCTTCAGGAAAGCCTCAGCTCTTAAGACCTTTCAACTGAATGAATCAGACACATCTGTAGTATTAGAATAATCTACCTTATTTAAAACCAATTGATTGATTGATTGTTATTATTATTAAATCACATGTACAAAATACCTTCACAGCAATACCTACATTAGTATTTGATTGAATAACTGAGGACTGTAGCTTAGTCAAGTTGACCTGTAAAGAAGACCATAATACTACTCTTGTTATGTTTTCATATACACACTGCTTTTTTTTTACATTTATAGTAACTATTTTATCAGATTTATTGATTTTTTTTTAAGTTTATAACATGACAAGTAGTTTGTATCTCTTTACTGGTTCCTTCTAATTTTATTATTTTTTTGGTCAGAAGTCATGTGGTATTTATTGAGTTATCTTGTTACAGTCAATCTTTGTGATTAAACATGATTTTTGAAAAACACATGTACTCTGTTTTAGGTATAAAATTCTCTCTGTATATCAATTACAATTGATTTATAATCTATATGTTCAAATAAACAATATTATTATCTATTTTTTACCTCTTGTAGTGTTCATTCCTGAGAGAAATGCTAATGTCTTCTACTATAAATCATGAAATCCCAGTTTCTCTTCTAATGATATCAGTTTTTGCTTAATTTAATTTGAAGTTGGCAGATATTGTGTAAGAAGGGTTCTAAAATGGCCCCCAAGATCCTACCTCCTTAGCATTCCTGCCATGTATCATCTTCTTTTCTGAGTGAGAATATGATGGAATAGCACTCCTGTGATTAGTGTATCAGTCTGTTGAATCTGAGTTATTCAATAAAAAAATTATCCAGGATGGTCCTGACCTAATCAAAGGAGAACTTACAAATGGTGAAGTAAGAAAGATGCACTCTTGCTGGCTTCAAAGAAGTAAACTACCATATTGTGAGAGTCTGTGACTGGGAGTCCTCTGGATACTGAGAATAACCTCTGCACAACAGTCAGCAAGAAATGGGGCTTTGCCAACAACTTGAATGAGGTTGGAAAAAGGACCCAGAACATCAGATAACAGTACATCTCTGGCTGACACTTCAACTACAGCTTTGTGAGACTTGAGCAGAAGATCCGAATAAGCTATGCCTAGACACCACCAGTGGAAACTGAGATGATAAATCTAAGTTGTGTTAAACTGCTAAATTTGTGACACACCAATAGAAAACTAATACAAGAGTTGTACCATGTTTGGAATATTATTACTTCTGGCTGAGTAATATGCATGTCACAGTGAGCTCTCTCTCCTCCCTGTAACGTTTTATTTTTATTTATTTATTTTACCATAAAATCTCTTTTGTCTCATACTAATACTCTTAAATCTCTTTTTTATTTATTAAAAATTTTGAATACATTTTTAATTTTTAAGACAATTTAAAACATTTTTTCCTATTAATTTCAGCCATACTGTTATTCCAAACTTTTTGTTTCAATTTCTTTTAGGTATATGTTTTTCATTAAATATATTGCTGGAATATTTTTTTAAATACATTCTAAGACTTTTTATCTTTTAAGAGGGAAATTAAAATATTTATATTTACTATGATATTTTAATCATTTTGAATTGCTAATGCCTGGAACAATTTACACTCTCTTACTTTAGGCTTTGTTTTGAAAATACTTGCTTTTTTTTCTTATTTTTTCCTTCTTGCTTTTATTTTCTTAATTTAATTTTCTTTGCTCTATTGTTTTTCTCTAGTGGTTTAGAAGTTACACATGTTTGTTTCTTAAATGATAACTGTTTCCCACATGTTTAGTATATAGTATGAATTCGTTTATTCAAGTTGTTATGGGCTGAATTGTGCCATCCCTCAAAATTATGTCGAAGTCCTAACCCCTAATATCTCCGGATATGAATGTATTTGAAGATAGAGTCTTTAAACAGGTGATTAAAGTTAAATGAGGCCATTTAGATGAGTTCTAATACACTGAATGGTGTCATAACAAGAGGAGATGGGGACACAGACACACATCAGAGGAAAGATCACACGAGAACCCACAAAGAAGACAACCATCTAGAAGCCAAGGAGAGGGACCTCAGGAGAAACCACACTGCCACCACAGCCTTGATTTTAAATGTCTAGCCTCCAGAACTATGAGAAAATAAAGTCTGTTGCTTAAGCCACCCAGTCTGTAGTACTTTGTTTTGACAGCCTCAACAAATTAATACACCCCAAATAATTAGTATTTATACTCTCCCCTAATAAAAGGGTGTCAGAAAAATTCCATTTTCTTCATTTCTTCATTTCTCTTTTATATCTTTGGGAGGTAAACACTGGATTTTTTAAAAATTTAATATTTAATTAAGCTTTAACACACATATTCTTATTCTTGGGCTTATTATTTTTATTCTTATGCAGTATATATTAATTTCTTCAAAAAACCTGTGGAAAATGTATATGTATTTGCATATTTAAAGATTTCTTTATTTTATTAGCACACTAATTTAGTTGGGTATAAATTTTGTGTTCAAAATGATTCCAACCTTGGAACTTGAAGTTGCTGCCCCATTGTCTTCTATCACCAAAAGGCTATCAAAGAGATTTTTCGTGCCACTCTGGTTCTCATTCCTTTATAGGTATATTTTATTTACTAGTTATTGCCAAATTTATTCCTCCACAGCAGCTTTTAAAATTTCATTTTTATTCCCATTGCTTCAAAATTTAACCTGAATATGTTGAGGTACAGATATTTTAACCTCTGCTTATATATTTAAAAAGCATTTCTGTATGAATAATCACATATCCACTATGAAGATAATTTTTTAAATTTTATTATTTACTCCCTTTTATTCTCTGTTTTGAATTCTGTATATACTTTCAGATGGATTTTGGACCTTCTAATTTTGTTTTCCATGCTTATGATGTTTTGTTTGTTTTGTTTGGCATTTTGTTTTACACACTCAATCTATACATTTACACCTCACACTGGGAAAAAGCTCCATGCTCATTTCTAGTTAACTACTCCTTTCTCTAGCTATATCCATTTTTTTTAATTGACAGCTTATGAAGCATCTAAAATTATATTTTTAATTTCTTTATTTTTAGTTTCTTTTTTATGGATTTAATATCTACTGAAAACCTCATTAGGAGATCTGCTGTACTTAATGTAACTTCTTTTTTGTTTGTTGTTCTTTTTCACAGTACATGTATTAGTTAGCTCTTTGGTTTATTGAGTTTTTTGCTAGTTTCTTTTCCTGGGACCCAAAATCTGTTGACATTTTCTCTCTCTGCTCATCTGAGTGTTCGAGAGTCACCGTTCACAAGACTATAGCTGTCAGATCTGATTCAAGGATCTTGCCCACAGTATGGTGGTGTGAGAGCAGGAGCAGGATGTGCTGTCAGGAGGGGTTCAGTGACCTCTGTCTTGTTTTCATAGTCTGAATATTAGTACATAAAGAGTATATTCCAAACTCCTCTCAAGAGAACATTTATAACTAAAATTCAAAATGTAGTTTGAAAAGAATGGTAGAAATGACTTAAAAATTAAAGATGTGGATCTTATGGATCAATTAATATAAAGTGACAACTCCTAATAACTTTTACTTATCTAGACACAAATACTGTACATTTCCAAAGGTCTTTGGGAGCCAGTTCATTATTACTACCTCAAGTGATTCTTACTGAAGTCAAATATTATCCCTGCCTGCCCAAAAATAAGACATCTTTTAGGCTCTAGGGGAGTTTATGCAGCAAATAAAAGCTACCACCAATCATAATACATGACCGTATTATTATTATGATGATGAACATAATAAATAGGCTATTCTTACAATGTTGGTAAAAATGTTACTTTCAGTAGTTTTTCATAAAATAAAAAGGGATCAGTGTTGTCTGTTATAAAATTGTTGGATTGCTGTCAATTGTACTAGAGTTCTTGTGTCAACTGTAAAATTTTATGATATAAATTTAAGGTTAAGAATACACTTTATAATTATTATGGATCACAAAATTAACTGGCATACCCAGACACTAAAACCACAACTTGATTATAATTAACCATGGGACTCTCTTCTAACTATCATGCATCCATTTAGCTAATATTATGCTGTGTGTGCTGTGGTCTGAATGTTTATGTACCTCCAAAATTCAAATGTTGAAATCCTAACCTCTAAGGTGATGGTATTAAGAGTTGGTGCCTTTAGGAGATAATTAGGTCAGGAAGGCAGCACCCTCATGAATGACATTAGTGCCTTCATGAAAGAGAACTGAGTCCCCTTCTGTGACAACAGAGTGAAAGATGCCTGTCTATGAACCAGAAAGCAGGCCCTCACCAGACACTAAATCTTCCAGCGCCTTGATCTGGGACTTCCCAGTCTCCAGAACTGTTAAAAAATATATTTCTGTTGTTTATAATCCACCTAGTTTTGGTATTTTTGTAATGGAAGCCTGAATAAGCTGAGACAGATGACACACCTATTGCTTTTGTTATTACAAAGACTTTATGGAAAAATTTAATAGCCACATGTGTCTAGTAGGGCTACTGTATGGGAGAGAATAGTTCTACAGGGAATAAGCAGATGAAAAGCAACTTAACTAAACATATACAATATTATTTGGTTAAAAAAGAGTCTTATGAACAAAATAAGACAGGTAAGGGGATCAAGAGTTATGAGCAGGGTAAATGTGCTATTTTAGATAAGGTGAATAGGGTAGAGCTCTCTGATAAGGTGACATTTAAGCAGAAACCTGAAATAATAACAGTAACATGTGTAACACAGTACACAGCATGTAGTAAGTTCCAAATAAATGTTAGTGCCGATTATTAGTTAAGAAGGATCTTGTTATTCACTGTATACTTGAACTATATCATAAAAGTCCTATTTTGGAGGAAATTCTTTTTGCATTTTTCTACAAAACTATTACTTTAAAATATTAAATTCTAGTCATGATTTCATAAAAAGGAACTTTCTCCTTGCAGTATCAACAGAGAGAAAATAGCTAGCTATGTACTATAATAATAACTCAGTAGAGAACGGAGAACAATTTACTGGTCTCTCAATTTCTTTTTAAATGAAAAATAGTGAAGTTCAAGTTTAAACAAATTTTTCCTGCCAAGTTGTCAGACGTTCCACAATGGAAGTTGTTCCTCAGCAATAAAACTGAGCTCCCATGGTAAGTTCTTACATACTCTCAAAATAGTCTTTGGATAACAGTGCTATTGGGGTAAGTAGATAATTTGATTTAACTGCGTAAGTGTTTTTAAAATCATTCTTAATTAAAAATTGAACACTAACATTCTTACAGTGAAACTTTTATAATGACACCATGTCTCTATTTATGTTTTATGATTTAAAATGAGATTTACCTTATGCTAGGAAAATTCATTGTGGCATTTCTCTTGGGGATTTAGCATTCTATTTCAAATGAAGCCTTCGCTTTATGATTCTGTCAGGTGTTACAATAAGGTGATATCAGTTAACAAATTTAACTTGTGATCAGCAGACTTTTCCCCACCTTTGATGTAAGTCTTTGACTAGCTGCAAATATATTAAGCCTGAGTCTTGTCCAATGATCAGTTTTTGTCACCTTTTAAATTTTCTCGAATGGTGTGAATATGCAGTGTTTGGTTAGACTTGAAAATGAAATTTTTAAAAAAGGTAAACAAGCCCTCTCTCTGAAGCCATTTAGGGAATACCTGCAAAGTCCTCATATGTTACAATGAATCTACCTAACTAAATTCTGTCTACACTTTAATCTTTAATTCAAGTCCTGGCTCTTCTATATGGCCTTTCCAAGAACTCCAGAGCACAAAGCTTTAAGCATGCATCACTTCTATGGCTCTATTTTTCCCTTAATCAGATATTTATCTGCATGGTTACTGAATTATTTCACGTATATTTGTGCCTTAAAGGCAGCAGACACATTACATCCTACCTTAACTTTCCCTTCAGCACTTATTGTCATAACGTACCCAAAGTCTGTAATGAAATAACAAGAATAATATGTACTAACTTTATTAGAGGCATATCATTTTTATAATATCATCACATGTAATCTATATGGAAACTGGGGTTGCCACACATGTCCAATAAATGCATTTCTATTACATGTGAAAGGGGTTTGTTGACTCCAGATATCTAATATGATCCTCATGGATGGGAAAATTTTGCTTGTAACACAGTATAGATGAAGATTCTGAGCTTCAGATTAAGCTATTTTAAAGAGATCTGTAGTAGTCAGGTGTCGGTACCGTCTTCTTACTTTAAATATTTTGCTCTTTGTAGCAATCTGATATTTTATCGATTGAATGATTGAATAAATGGAAAAATAAGTGATGATTGAATGAAGGAAGAAATGATTGAATGAGCCTCACTCATTTTTAGCACAGTCTGTCATTAATCACCAAATCCTGTTTATCCTTCTCCAAATATCAGAATCGGTGTTCTCCGTTCTTTTTCTGTTATTTTCCAAGCTCAGTCCTACTAGTTGCCTTACATTTGTGTCAGCCATATGATATCCACTATCACTTTCTTAATTTCTAACTTATCCTCCTTTCAATCTATTCTATTCAAAAAGTGGGAATCGTTTCCCTCAAATTTTATTTTGATCATATATATCCTATGCTAGAAAATAACAATGGATTTCCATTGCTCAGTATCTCTGATATAGGTATTTGAGCCTGTTAACCATCCTTCTTACTTTATTTTCCTGAGCCATCACATTACCTACTATAGCATCCAATAAAACAAATCTACTCTGCCTCTTACTCATTCCCTGTTATGTAGTATCATTTTACACATGTTCAGTTGGTCTCTTCTTGGAGCATATTCATTGGTCAAATCCTATCACATGCACCAAGAACATTTAATAATATTCTGTGCTTCTTAGCACTCCTACTGGAAAGTCATTCAAGGAATAAGCTTCCCTCCACTGAGCATGGTTGGCTACCAAGATTATGTAACCCTTCTCTACTGAGCATGCCCAGCCACTGAATTTGCATAAGCCAGCCCCCTGAGGTCTCAATTTCCCTTTGCTGGTGCTGAAAATAGGTCTAACTAGCAATAGTAACTCTTCTCTAGGGGATGGCCTAGAGGAAGGCCCTGAGACCTTGGGTGTTGGGCTACGCCCGGGCCGCCAGCCATTTTGTGAAAGTACCTCAGCCATTTTAAACTTGCTTCGGGCTGATTCTGGGAAACCGAAACCTAAGCGGAGAACTCAAAACTTAAAAGAACTAACTTCCGGGGTACGGTGACTCTGCACTTTTTTCCCGCCTGCCCTGTCCTCACCCCTCCTCCCGGGTAGCAGTGTGTCAACTCCCTTTTGGATAAGAGCTCCCCCGCCCCTGGTACCTTATAAAAACCCCTGCTTGCTGTAATAAACAGAGTTCCGGCTTTGACCGCTCTCCTGGCTCGGTGTTCTTTCTTTGTCCCCGGGGCCGAAGCGCAGAGGGGATCGGGCCTGCGACACTCATCATCCCTCTCAGCCCCACAAGAGGTTACCACCGGCTGGTCCGGGGTCCCTTCCCGCCCTGTATTGTTGGTCCCCGGTGGCGAGGAACCAACAAACTGGTGCCCCACGTGAGGAATATTGAACTCTTCAAACACATCGCTGACGGCCCAATCGGTCTTCGGGTGAGTGTACCCCCATAAAATATGGGGCAGTCTTCTTCCTCTAAAC
>NW_007730559.1:84503-85472 GCF_000696425.1 Galeopterus variegatus
AAACGTGGTGGCAGACAGCCAGCCGGAGCCGGGGGTCCCTTGGAATCCAACATCGCGGTGGCATCCTGCCCCACCAATGTAAAATCAGGGGACGACATGTGCTGGGATCAGGTGGCACCACTTGGGATGTCTGATGGAGGTGGTCCCCAGGATCAAACCCGGACGATATACAAACAATTGCCAACACTATCCTGGATCTCCAATCCCAATTGGATTCGTTGGCCGGGGTCGTACTACAAAATAGAAGAGGGTTAGATCTTTTAAAAGGGGGGCCTTTGTTTGTTCTTGCAGGAGGAATGCTGCTTCTATGCTAATCACTCAGGCATCGTCCAAGACAAAATCAAAAAACTTCAAGAAGACTTGGAAAAAAGACAACGGGACCTCCAAAATAATTTCCTTTGGACGGGTTTCAATGGGCTTCTTCCCTATCTCCTGCCTTTCTTAGAACCTATCCTCCTTCTTCTACTGCTACCCTGCATACTTAACAAATTAATTCAGTTTATACAAAAAAGATTAGAATCAATTCAATTAATGAATGTTCAAGTTCATTACCAAAGGTTGGCGATGCCAGAAACAGATGTGTACGATCAATAATGTACACCCCCTCCTCCCCCTGGCAGTGTGGTGCCCAATGACGGGTAAGACCTTGACGTAAAAGGCAACCTAAGACAGGGGCCACACCCCTAACTGCCCATCCAGCTATACGGTACTCAATGACGGGTAAGACCCTCAAAGCAAGGGCAACCTAAGACAGGGGCCGTACCCTTTTTAAACCTGGCTGTGTGATACTCAACGACGGGTAAGACCTTTAAATAAAGGCAACCTAAGACAGAGGTCACACCCTGGTTTACAAAAACAAAAGGGGGAGATGTTGGGCTACGCCCGGGCCACCAGCCATTTTGGGAAAGTACCTCAGCCATTTTAAACTTGCTTCAGGCTGATTCTGGGAAACCTAATCCTAAGCTGAGA
>NW_007730559.1:86253-187221 GCF_000696425.1 Galeopterus variegatus
CCTGCTTGCTGTAATAAACAGAGTTCCGGCTTTGACCGCTCTCCTGGCTCGGTGTTCTTTCTTTGTCCCCGGGGCCGAAGCGCAGAGGGGATCGGGCCTGCGACACTCATCATCCCGCTCAGCCCCACAAGAGGTTACCACCGGCTGGTCCGGGGTCCCTTCCCGCCCTGTGTTGTTGGTCCCTGGTGGCGAGGAACCAACATTATTCTTGCTTTTTTTTTTAGTCACTCATTATCAATTTATTCTCCTTTCTTCTTTCAGTGCCACCTTATTCAAACTTCATCTCCTTAAGAAATAATTCTAACCACTACTTTGGAGATTATCCCCCACCAACAAAGAACTTGCTTACCTCCCTTTAAAATGTCTTTCCTGTATGTCCTTATGTAAACAACCTGGTGTTTATTGTCTCTTCTCTGTCTCCTCTAGATGTCTATGGGTAATGATCTTATATTTCTACCTTCCTTAGCTGCATCTCTATAATTTCCATCAAAATATGTTGTTATAAATTGTTTTCTTACCTTGAATACATAGCTCTTCACAGGGCTGTTTTGGCCTTCAAATAATTGCCTAAAATTTCTTTCAAAGTACATCAGAAGACAAAGACTACTGTTCTCTATTTCAAAGGTTTTACTGACTTAGCAGCGGGCAGTAAACTCAGTAAGATATAACCAGAGGAATTCAAATGTTCTTATACGTTGTTAATATATTTGATACAATGTGAATCTCTTTTGTACTGCCTCAAGCTTTCTATTTCTTTTCTAGAAATAGCATCTAGGTGTATGTAAGCTCAGAATAAAACCTTATGCTTGCCCTGAAGAGAACAAAGCTTATAGATAATAACTAACGGGGACTAGTCATCTCCTTCAATCATAGTTATAAAATATCTACTGGTTAACTACAGAAGACTATCCATAGGCAAAGCAGCAGAAAAAGGACAGGTATTTCAGAACTCACAGAAGTTATGAGAAAATGAAAAACAAGATTTAAAAGTCTTTGCTGGAAGGGTTAATCAGGAGCAAAAATAACAAAAATTAGATGACTTTAGGAAGCAATATAATAACAATGATTAAATAAAGCTTAGAAAACAGATGCAAAATTGCTGAAATGAAGGCAGAGAAGCATTTAGTGAGAGGCTTTCATCAGCTAGGGTAGCATTAGAAAATAGCTCTCATATGTATATGGGTCAGTATGTTTGATACGTGAAGTTTCCCAATGATTATACAAACAGGCAAGTTTTCTCTCACCCTCTCTCCTCTAGAAGGGAGAAGACCAAGGAACTTAGAAGCTGCCCTTTGTATCTGGCAGCTTTAACCTACTAGTACTTTTAACTACTATTAGCTTTAACCTAATTTTTGCCCTGAATTCCTTAATTTTATAGAGCTTCTGCTCTGGAGCGGTTGACTTGTGTCCCCAAAGTTCACATGTTAGCAGCTTAATTTCCATTGTAAATGTTGAGGGTGGGAAATAGTTTTATGGTAATTGAAAGGTGGGGCCTTGAAGAGGTGATTAGATTGTTGGAACATGCCATAATGAACAGACTAATATTGGTGGTCAGAGGTGTGGTTCTGAGGGCTTTAAAAGAAGAACACATGAGAGGTCAGTCTCTCTATATTCTGCCATTTTCTGCCATGTGAGACCCCTGGGTCAATGTCACCAGCACCAAGACCCTCATCAGATGTGTTCCCTGGACTTTGGACTTTCCAGGCTCAGAAACTATAAGCAATAAATTTTGTTTTCTTATAAATCACCCAGTTCCAGGTATTTTATTGTAAGCAACAGAAACAAAGTAATACAGCCTTTCTGATAACTTTTTTTTTAAAATTTGAGAGTAAAATTAAGTCTCCTGGTTACAGTGACCCCTTCTCTGTTCTGGTTTTACCCATTACACTATAAACAATAGAGGATACCATGTGAGAAGAAGTTTAGTTTTCTATTTATATCCATATTCAAACATATTTCTTTCTGTTTTCATCTCTCGCTTCTTCCAATCTCAAATGGAAGGATACTCTTTCTACTTTTTAAAGATAATTATTAACTCAGCTATAGATCCATCCCCTTTCACCAACTTAGGTTTCCTCATTAACCATCTCTTTTCTTTATCTCCACCCTCTTTTTTCCTATTGATGACTTTTACATCCAGTTCCTCACAATTTAAACAAAAACAAAAACCTTAATAAAAGCTAAAAAATCCCAAATACTTTTCTACTTTATTCCATCTATCGTGCTAAATCTTATCAGCCAAGTTACTTAATATTTCTAATGCTCACTGAGTACTTACTATGTGCCAGGTGCTGTGCTAAATATTCCATATGTATCAGTCCATTCAACTTTTTTAACTAGATACTCATGGTGTTACTTTTTACAGACGAGGAAACTGAGGCACGGTGCTGTTATATCACTTGTTCATAGTCACAGAGCCAGTTAAATGGCAGAACTAAGATCAAACCTAGGCAATCTCCCTAAATGCCCATACTTTGAACTTCCTACATTGTATTTTATGTTTGGTAGTGTCGGGCTGGTTGACAGTCCCCTTTGCTCCATCCTGTGCAGGTCCTGAGTCAGGTAAGCAAAAGAAAAACCGAGTAGCTGTCAGCAAAGTGGATATGCTGTATTGATGTGAACCCCGCCGGCCAGCAGTTCAGGGCCCTGACTATACTGACTCCATTTTCCTCACAGGTAGAGAAGTTTACATTCAATGTCTCCACCGCCTCACAACACTTCAGCCATCTACAATCTCTGGTTAGACCATTCTTGCTAACTTCTGCTTCTTGAACCCAATGGAAACTTTTCAACCTTGTCTTATTTGACCTATGTGTTGCATTTGACACATAGCTTTCTCCCAGCTTTTCTTTATTGCTTCCCAATTTCTTTCTTCCCATTGTATCTTCTTCTTCCACTGTGAGTGCAGCTCCTTTGCATCCTCTTACAGGGTAATTTCATTCATTCCCAATTCTTCTCCCAACTGAAAATATATTAATGGCTGTCAACTGTAAATCTCCAGCACAGATTTTTTCCCTTAGTTCATTTGTCTGATTGTCTACTGAATGTCTCTGCTTGGCTCTCCACAGGCACTGTGAATTTGTTTTCAGAATGCAACTCAACATCTTCCCCCAGTATAACTATTTGCCTAGTTTCTCAAGACAGAAAGTTAAAGCATTCTTGTTTTTTCACTTTCTTTTAATTTCTTACAACCAATTAATTAGAAAAGCATGTGGATTACATCTTATCATCTCTTAAATGTCACTTTTTCTTTATCTCCTTATTATTCTTTTAGTTCAAGCCTTATAATTCTACACCCATGTTTGTTGCAAAAACCTCTCAACTAATCTCCCATTTTCAGTCTCATTTCCTTATGATTTTTTCTACTACTAAATGATTTTTTAAAATTAATACCAGTCATAGTGCTTCTCTGTTTAAAAAGCTACAAAGACTTACCTTTTATATTTTTTATTTTTCTGTTCAGGACAAAATCCATTCTTATTACCAGGACATATTAAGGGCCTGTTGGATCAAACCCTGAATTTACTATTATTGGGGGCTCTTTTTGCAACCCATTCTTTATTTATATAAAATATAGATGGTCCCTGACTTAATAATCGTTCAACTTTGCGATGGTGTGAGAGTGATATGCATTCAGTAGAAACCACACTTTGAATACCAATACCACCATTCTGTTTTTCACTTTCAGTAAAGTATTCAATAAATTACATGAGACATTTAACACTTACTATAAAATAGGCTTTGTGTTAGATGACTTTGCCCAACTGTAAGCCAATGTAAGTGTTCTGAGCATATTTAAAATAGACTAGGCTAGGCAATGATGCTTGATAGCTTAGGTGTATTAAATGAATTTGCAACTTACCATAACTTCAACTTCAGGTAATGTAGTAATACATTTTCTATTGCTTATAACAGAATACCTGAAACTGGGTAATGTGTAAAGGAAAGAGGTTTATTTCTTACAGTTTTGGACTCTGTGAAATCTAGGGTTCAAGGGGTGCATCTGGTAAGGGCCCTCTTGGTGAGAACCCTCTGCAGAGCTCGTAGGCGATACAGGTTATCACATGATGAGGATGGCATGAGCACTTTTCATGTGCTGTCCTTACAAAAGCCACCACTCGCTACCCATAATATCCCATTAATCTATTCACCCTTAATGGATTGATCCATTCATGTGGACAGGGCCCTCAAGATCCAATCACCTCCTAAAGGCCCTACCTTCCAACACTGCCACAGTGGGGATCAATGTTCCACATGAGCTTTGGAGGGGACAAATATTCAACCCTCATTAGATAGGTTTATCAGGATGTATCAACATTGCACATTGCAGAGCATCTGTAATTCACAGCTTTCTAACCATGCCTTGGACTTATTCTCTGTCAAGCCTTTGTATATGTAGTCTCTTTGCCTAGAATATTTAGCAGTAAATTAAATGCTCTTTTATTCAATATTTCTATTACAGAGCTTGAATCAAATGTTTCAATATCTACTGCTATCTCTCCTCAAACTTCTTCATATGAATGCAAACATTTAATTGTGGATAATAATGAGATCATACTTATATTGATAAGCATTCTTTTTTTCTACCTGTAAATATTTTTTTGAACTATTGTTAAATTTGTAAATTTCTCTCATCCTTCTCTCTCTCTCTCTCTCTCTCTCTCGATAATGAGAAACTTTAAGGATCTAATAGTTAATTGGCCAAAATACCTCTGTAGGTATTTTTATTTATTTTTTATTTATTTTACTAGAGAAAGATGAAGAAACTTTACCAGGAAGTCATAATCTCTGTGGAAGTCTGAAATGTGTGTAGCTGGTGTGTTAACCTGGATTTTCCCAATTTATCTAATCAGTCTGTCATCAAAAGTGATGGCACCTCCTATAGCTGCGTGGGCCACTTGACACAGGTAGTGCATCTAGAGTAAACCATGCACACAGTGGATGCTCAGGTTGAGTGACAGATGACACTTACCGCAAGTGTCTCTTCCATGGTTCCTACAGGCCTCCTTTGATGCACTTAAAGCATCCAGTACATCTGAAGAACTGAAAATCAGGGCACTATAATATCAATCTCTTGTTCCAGATCCAGCAGTTTGAGGCAGTAATCCCTAAAAAAATTACATTTCTTAGATGTATCTGAGCACATTGGAACACTGGCACACAAAGCTGATTTTTTTTTTTAACCCTCCGAGGTGATGTGTTAAGACTATGGTGAGAAAAGAGAGGTAAAAAATAGCTATTTCACAGAAAAATAAAAATAAAGAAGGAACTTTTTAAAAGTTCCTTCTGTGCACAAAAAGTATAAAAGAGACTATGGAATTTTATTTTATTTTTTTTCCATTTAGGTAGCCAGTAAAGTGTTCCCTTTGTCTGGACTAAAGGGAGCTAAGTTTTGAGCAGTGTTCTGGCGATTGCCAATGAGCTTCTATTACTTCTTTTTTTCTCTTCTGAATTGTACTCCCCAATCCAAGTTCAGCTTAGTTACCTTAATTCTTATCAAGTTATTTTATTTGCATTTGGAATTTGGAGAATTCTGTAATCATGCAGAAATATATAGCACATGAGTCAAGTTTAATTTTCAGGAGATAGAGTTTCAATAGGTACTGTGTCTTGTATTTTTAAGATAAAAAATTATACCCCTTTCATTCTACCCAGAACCTCTACTCCTCCTTCCAAAAATGTATTTAATTCTAGAGTATTTAGGATTAATTAATTTTCTACTTATTTTAAAATAATCTGTGCCTCTGTTTTTTTCCTTCTTTGTTTTGTCTACCTTCTCAACAATGACGTTTGATATAACTTTGTTGGGGAAACTTTAGATTTCTTAGGGAGAGATGTAATAGAAGAAGAGAGAATGTTACAATTTAACCATTATGGAAAGGCTGATATCATTCTATAGCCATTTCCATAACATTCATTTTAAAGGAGCTCAATATGTCCTTTAGTCTGGGAATATTATTTTTTATCATGGACTTTATTCAAAAAACAGCTTTGAATGGCCTTCCCTCCAGTATTAAGCACTGGGTCAAAATTTGCTTAGTTATTATTCTCAGGAGGTCCTCTTTCCTCCTCCCATTCCTCTGATGGTGATAGGACCTGGCATTATATTAATTCTCTCTCTTTTACATTGAAAATGAGGTAAGATAGATTACTGCTTTGTTCCAGTATAGAAAAAGCATCAATGCTAATGTATTTTCACTCGCATTATTTCTAAACAATATTTTTATATCCCTCCACCTTTTTTTACCATCAAAATCCTGTGTCACAACCCAAAGGCAAAATAACTCATCTCTCTTATTATGGGACCATGTATGGACACAGGTTAAAAAAAAAAATGGCAAGTGAGAATCCTTTCATCCATTTACTTAACACTGAAAATGGAGAGCCCAAATTTCTGAAACTTCCAGGCCACAGGGAAATTTTCTAGTGGGCTAAGCAAGTCCTGTCCAGAGATACTCACTTCTAGCTTCTTCTGTTTTACCTGTCAGAAAGGTTTTCAATGTTGAAGACAAAGACTGCAGTGGCAGACCGTCAAGGTCAATTTGTGTGGGAAAAAAATCATCTTTTTCATGTCCTAATTGAAGAGGACCAACAATTAACAGCAGAAACAATAGTTAGCACCATACACATCTCAATTGGTTCAGCTTACATAATTCTGACTGAAAAATTGCAGTTGAGCAAATTTTCCACTTGATGGGTGCCAAAACTGTTGCGCCCAGATCATCTGCAAACAAGAGCAGAACTTTCAGTGGAAATTTTAAGCAAGTGGAATCAAGATCCTGAAGCATTTCTTCAAGGAATTGTAGCAAGAGATGAAACATGGCTTCACCAGTACAATCCTGAAGACAAAGTACAATAAAAGCCACGGCTACCACGAGGCAGAAGTGGTCCGGTCAAATCAAAAGGGGACCAATCAACAGCAAAGGTCGTGGCAATAGTTTTTTTTACATGCTGAAGGCATTTTGCTTGGTGGCTTTCTGGAGGGCCAAAGAATGATAACATCTGCTTATTAGGAGAATGTTTGGAGGAAGTTAGCCAGAGCTTTAGCAGAAAAACATCTAGGAAAATCTTCACCAGAGTCTTTCTCCAGTACAATTCTCCTGCTCATTCCTCTCATCAAACAAGGGCAATTTTGCAAGAGTTTCCATGGGAAATGATTGGGCATCCACTTTGCAGTCCTGATTTGGCTCTTTCTGACTTCCTTCTGTTTCCTAATCTTAAAAAATCTTTAAAGAATACCTATTTTTCTTCAGTTAATAGTGTAAAAAGACTGCACTGACATGGTTAAATACCCAGGACCCTCAGTTCTTTAGGGATGGGCTAAATGGCTGGTATCATTGCTTGCAAAAGTGTCTTCAACTTGATGGCACTTGTGTTAAGAAATAAAGTTTATATATTTTATTTTTATTTATTTATTTATTTATTTATTTTTTGTCTTTTGTCTTTTTCTGTGTCCGGCAACGGATCGCAACCCTCAGTGTTGCCCCCGTACTGGACCAGAGACCGGCAACGGGATTGCAACCCTCGGTGTTGCTCCCGCGCCTCGCTCAGCCAGTGAGCGGGAACCGGTCTGTATGTGGGATCCGAACCCTTGGGCGGGAGCGCCGCAGTGCTTCCCAAGCAGCGCACTATCCAGTGCGCCACCAGGCCGGCCCTATATATTTTATTTTTATCATTTATTTATTTATTTATTTATTGCAGCTGACCAGTACAGAGATCTGAACCCTTGACCTTGCTGTTATAACACCATTCTCTAACCAAATGAGCTAGCCAGCAGCCCTTATTTTTATCTTTTAATTCCATTTTCCACAAACTTTTAAAAGTCACTTCATACAATCACTTCCCTGAATTTGCAAGTAGAAAGATCAGGTCTGTTTTATACATTGGTCCTTTACCCCCATCTCAGAGGTAATAAAGTACATTTCTGAAGAAAAAAAAAAAAAATAATGTTTGCAGTTAAGGCAGGGCCAGGACAGTACACCTGGACAGTAAAATCTTAAAAGCATGGTTTAAATTTTTCAGGTAATTAGAGTTCCAAGCTTGATACATTTAAACTCCATTGAAAAATGCACTAATAATACCTGAAAGCTAATATAAGTATTTTTAAATCATTCACCATTTTGTTTTATTCTCAATGATTGGTTGGTTTTTTTATTAACAAAACTAAGAAACACTAAAGATATAATCATCTAAAAAAGTGGATGGATGGTACTTTTAATATTTACAAACTACTGGTGAATAAAATGCCATGAGTTGCAAAAGAGTCTTTTGAATAGAAATTTATATTATTTTATTCCTGAACAAATTTGAAGATTATGTAACATTATGGGACCCAAAAACTCATTTCCTTCCTTTCAAAGAGAGCTTGAAGGTCTCAATAATCAGCTATTTATGTAAGTTGTTATATTTATTTATTCATACACACACTCCAAATATATTTGTCTTTTCTTTTTCTGGCAGCTGGTGGGTGCAGGGATTGAATCCTGGATCTTGGTGTTATCGGCACCACGCTCTAACCAACTGAGCTAACTGGCCAACTCTAAAAATACATTTATTAAGTGCATACTAAATACATGGCAAAGGTCCTAATGGTATTTTCTTTCCTGTGAAATACAACATAGTGAAGTCTACCACAATCATTTTTTTCAGTCATGAATACCTTAACATTATTTAGTTCTTCTAATAGCATGTTTTCAAACAGGACATAGAGAAAGCATGAAGGCAGGGAAGGGTTAAAGAGAACAACAGGAGAAGATTATGAGCACCAGAACACCAAATCTAATTACATTATTATATTTTGAGTAATTCCTGCTGAGAAGAGAATAGACTGGGTCTCTTAATAAAATATGAGAATTATATTTTGGATACTAGTCATTTTATAGGTAGGACAATACCAATGGCAAAAGATGTCACATTGGGGAATGAGACAAAGCAAAGCATAAGCAAATCTTTAGTGAAACATTTAATTGTATTCTAATTGAAATTCTTGCAATATACAATGACAGGTATTCAAGAAGAAGCCATACACTTCCATTAACACACAGCTCCTGACACATGTACTTTGATCTTTAAAAGGCTTATTTAAAAATTTTTGTTTTGCTGTTGTAGTTGTTGTTTGGTTTTGATATAACCCAATATAAACATCTGATGTTAACACTTTAGTAGAAATTAATAACACAAATTGGAATAATAACGATGTATCTTGGCTTCTATTTCTTGCTATCTTTAGTCTTATTAATTCTAGAATAGATGGACAAGACCAGTGAATGTCTGTTTTCAGAAAGTTATTTTCAAAACCTGATACATGTTTTAAGGTACATACTGGGTTGTTTGACCATATATTAGGCTGGTCAAGGCCTTAAGAGGAGAATATTGTAGACGAATGAGAAAAGACAGAGGCTGTTTATTCAGACTTTGCTGTATAGCATGGGAATCAGGCACCACCACTTGAATTTCATGTAAACTCAAAGTCACGCCTGGAAGCAGAGATCCTGAATAGTGAAAACATGAGGTTCTTCAGGAATGCCCCAATTGGTGGTTCACATGGGGCAGCTGGTAGCCGGCTAACTAGAAGTGGGGCACCCTTTGTGATTGGTTAAAGGAGTATTTTTGGCTTTCTCTAGTCGGTTCTAAGTAGGAAGTGAAATCAAAAATTAGGAAAGCTGGCAGCTATTAACCGAGTCCCGACCATTCTGGACTGGCTGCTGCAGAGCTTGTAGGTCAGAGTTCCATTGTCAGATAGGCTGGCTGTTATTTGTTTGTATCTTCAGCCTCCAAGCATTTAATAGGATAGATCAATAAATGTGTATTTCAAGTGTACCATGTATTATCTGAATCTCTATGCCACATTCTGTTATCAATTTCTGAAAGAGGAAGGAAAAGAGTGAAATGTCAGTTCAATAAATAACCCTGAAAAGGAATTATAAAACATTTATTTTGACAGCAACAATGTGAAATACCTCATAGGGTGACAATTTTGAATTGTTTATGCTAGGAAAGAAGCAAGAAAGGGCAGAAGTTCCTAGTTCTTCAATACAAAAATGTACTTCAGCATTGACACTGAGAGGAGTCTTTGATTTGGGGGCTGGAAACTGAAGACATTTCAAAAGCTTAAATTAAGAAATGTCAATAGAATAAAGGAATGTGAGGCATGGGGCCATAGATGCCCCTGAACATGCTGCTGGTGACACACACCAGTGATTAAGGGTGTCCATCTGGACTTCTGAAATGCACTTTGTGAGATCAGGTGGGAACATAATACCAACGCTGTGAAAGACTCTGCCTAAACCTGCCTTGTTTCCTTATGCCAGGGCAAACAGAAATCCAAAGTAAAACTTTCTCTTCACAAAAAAGAATAGTTTTTCTTGTTGTTTTGTTTTGTAAGTGAAATCTACTCCCACCCCTTATACACCACCCAACACACACGTACATACCCCCATTAACAGAGGAAACAAAGGCTGGAATTGTGGTTCCTGAATTCTGTTCTGTTTGTTTTGACATCGCTGGGCACAGTGACTATTTCTGAGTTTGCTTCCAGAGAGCCATGATGACCCCAGGCTCTCCTGAACGGAGACTGACCACTGTTCCTAATTATCCTAACATGGGACGCCACGAAGAAACTGTTCTACAAACAAACATTTCATAAACCGATAAGCTGAAAGAAAAAAATACATAGTTGCTCGATACTGCTATTAAAATACAGTAGTGCTGTTGGGAAGGACCTATTTGTTTTTCCTTTTAGGAAATCTTTTCATTTTAAATATGCAGGCAGATCTCTGAAATCCACATAATAGAGAGGAGAAGGCGAATTAATAATGCAATATAGTATAAAATCCAAAAGTCATTTGTGGTTAGCTTTGGAATGGTTTATTCAATTTTTATGGCTCAGCTAACTTTCTGGTATTTTGCTTATCCTGATAGAAAAATTGGTTTCAATTTCTTGGCCATATACCAAGGACAATAGAGACGGAAGAAACTGAATATGTCTGCTGGGTAACAGAGACGATCCTAAAAGGGATAAAAATGTACACCAACCTCTTCGTGCATTTCTTCTGTTACTCACAACATGAATGTTCTCTCTGTTGTACTCAAATTGTGCTTCAAACATGTCTGTCTTCTCCCGACCTTACCACATACTTTTGCTTATGCTGTTCCTCTTCCTGGGTTTAACTTAAAACCCATCTCCTCTGTGAAATACTCTCTTATGGCTGCAGCCTCTTCTGAGTTTCTCTCACCTCCATTGTCAAACAGAGATCTTTTTAAGGAGATAGCTCTATTCTTCTAGTCTGTTTTAAAATTCTTTAACTACAGGAATTGTTTCCATGTAAAGAATTTTATTGCCTTACACATTACTGTATTCTAATTATTTTTAAAATTTGTTTATTGATAACATCCTTTTGGAAAAACAGTGCTTGATAGCCATTTAAATTTTGCTGTTCAAAACAATTTCATCACAAATAGAGGAAGCCTCAAAACTCTTTTAAATGCCGAGTCGTGTGATGTACTTTGCTGTGTACCAAATAAATGGCATTTCACATAAATTCTAGAAACCTTTAACTTTATCTTGTTCTCTTTTATAACATGGAGCTCGTTGAACATTTTTCGAAAAATTTTAAAAACAATTTAAAAAATATGGAGCTCGTAGTTCTAGTCTCTCATCCAAATAAAATGAATTTTGAGAGCCAGATCAACCTAGGAGCAAATCTTGACTTTGCCACTTGCTAGTGTAGCAATAATATCTCTATGATTTATTTTCTTTATTTACATTAAAGGAAATCTAATAAAGCCTGTCTCACAGGGTGGGTATTAATGTAAGACACCTAAGGGTGGGAGTGAAGATTAAATAAAATTATGAGATAACACTCAAAAATGACTGCCATTGTTATTATTGCTATTATTTGTACACATTCTTTTTTAATAATCTCCAAATCCCCTTACCGAATCCCCTTACTAAAAATTTATACAGGTAGAAAAATGAAATTATTAAATCCTTAGTTCCTATCCTAGATGAAGGACACCCTTGGAGGTAACATGGATCTAAAATAATCCATCTTAGGAAACATGGATCTGAAACCACAGAATTATGCACAGGACTGTGGATATAAAGCATAAAGCTATGTATACCTCCCAGATGTATGCACAATTTTTTTCAAATGTATATAGATCTTGTGATTAATAAAGTACAATTAGTACAAGTATATTAGGTTCATTGATGGTTTTAGCAATTTAAATATTTTCTTTACTAACAGTTGTCTTAAAAGTACAAAGAGGAGGGCCGGTCCGGTGGTGCACTGCTACAGTGCGCCGCTTGGGAGCGCGGTGGCGCTCCTGCCGAGGGTTTGGATCCCACATACAGACCGGCCGCTCACTGGCTGAGCGAGGTGCGAGCACAACACCGAGGGTTGCGATCCCGTTGCCAGTCCCGGTCCGGTACGGGCACGACACTGAGGGTTGCGATCCGTTTCCGGTCACGAAAAAAGACAAAAAAGAAAAAAAAAAAAAAAATACAAAGAGGAGGTGGGGAAACACTATTGAGCAATCTGGGTCTTCTTTCTGAAGGAGATACATACCTATTAAATTCCTCTCTATTTTCTAAGAAATACAAAGATACATAAGATCTGATCCTACCTAGACCATGGCTGTCTGGAAGCAAACTCAGAAATAGTCACCGTGCCCAGCTGATGTCAAAACAAACGGGACAGGACTCAGGAGGCACAGAGCCAAAGCAATCTTCCTCTACTCTGATACTGTTTGAAGAGTGGAATTATTGTTATAACTTCAGAGAAGGTTTTAGAGATTAAAGGAGTTATTTGGAAGAGATAATTGTCTTCAATAAGTTGCTACATGTGATAGGATGAAAAGAGAAGCAGCATGGGAAAGGGTTTTGTAGCACATCTTGTCCCCAATTGCTAGGATGGATAAACTTACAAAACCAAGTCTGGCATTGCTATAGTAAAATATATCAGATTATGATTTATATTGAAACCACTCAAAATGTTTTATGAAAGCGAAGGAGTGAAAAGTTTTACCCAGCGAGTCAATTAATTGGAGCTCACTATATCACAATGCCATACTATACAACTATAAAAATATTAAAGTAGATTTATGTGAACTTCTATGGAAAGCCCTCCAAGATATAATCTGCAGTGTAAATGAATATTTTCAAATGATGAACAGAATAGATAATATGGTTCTACTGACCTTTCTTGTATATGAAAAAATAATATGAATATAAATATCTGTGTGTGTGCATTTTTTTCCTAGAAGGGAATATAAGTACATAGTAAACCTTAATGAAGAAATAGGACTATTTGGGGATTGGGTGAGTTATTATCATTGCTGGGATTTAACAGAATTCTTCTTCATCCCAAAGCTGTCAGTAACTTGACAAATAAAACAAAAAGAAGAAAAGAAAAAAAAAAACCCCCACTGCTGGGAAAATAGAATAGTTTAGTCAGGCCCCCTCGCCTTAGGTCTGGTTGGGTGTGGTGCAGCACATTCTTTGTAAACAAATTGGGGGGGGTGGAGTTAAATGTATGCATGCCATGTATCTTTTTAGTTTTGTTGCTGTTTGTGTGTTGAAGAGTGTGTGGAGCAGCAGCCCTGAACTGCTGGTTGGCAGAGAGCTCGTGTGTAAAAAGAGAGCATGTTTAATTTGCTGGCAGCTGCTCAGTTTTTCTTTGGACTTTTCCAGTAGCAGTTGAGTTTCCAAGTTTCTCTTTGGACTGCCTAGCTCTCAGATGTGTGTCTGCAGAAGTAAAGACTACTCTTTCTTCACCTACAGCTCCAACGACCTTTTTTCCGGCTGCCTAGCTTATAGACCTGTGCATGAAGGGTTTGTGACCCAATCTGGACAATGGGCTCAAGGGGTCTGTAAGCTCCAGACCCAGCCCTAGCTCTACACCCACTTTCACATAGACAAAAGTCAGTAGGGAGGAAGTTGCTGAGTGTGAGTCTCAGATCTGCTAACTGACTCTCAGAACCCGGTTAGCACAGGTAAATACCATCCCCATCCCAAACCCTTTCCACCTGTGCGAGTAACTACCCAGGAGAACCACTGGATAGCCTGTTCCTTGAAGATGGAAAGATCCAAAGAGGAAAAAGGAGAGTAGAATTAAATCAAATATACCTTTTCATTCTTGCCAAGTTTACTGATATAAATCACTTTAACTTTTTAGGGGCAGAGCAAATTAAGGAGAAAACAGTATCAGTGTTGCTCACAGAGAAAAATCTCTCCTCCTGTAGGTCAAGAGTGGGAAAAGTTCCCCTCTAACAGTCATTTGATATTTTTCTGTAAATTTTAATTTTTAAGCATGTGCAGATTTTACTTTTATGGTAAAGGTAGTTTAATATTACATAAAATCTATACTTGTTCTGAAATTTTATAACCATGAATAACAGTGAGAACTGTCTGAAAATGAAAATGACTGCCTTATTAATTTATTTTTTCATTTAACTGTCATAGGCCAGAAACTTCTTTAGTTATTGGAGATACAAAGCTCACTGGCTGCTGTGAGTAGATCAGATTGCAGGGAGAGAACGGGAGGCAACATTTGTATTGCCCGTCATTCCAGCTGTCATAGCACTAGAGGTCTAACCATCCATACTTAGGAGAATTGAGTAGATGAGTTATGTGCAGTCTAAGGCCTGGATGAAAGGTAAGCCCCTAAATGGAGCATGTAGGCTGGGTTTGCAGGCAGAAGGTCGTGGGATACAGACTAAGTACACTGAAGAAATAGAGGCAGTGTACTCTGAGCAGCAGTTGTTTCTACCAAGTTATTTCTGCAGTTGCAGAATCATAATGATAGAAAAATATGCTTCTATGGTAACTAAACATATTTAGAAAGCAAGTTTATGTTAAAAAATTAATATATTCAGTTTCATTTCGAGTAAAATTGGAGAAGCTATTTGGATCTTCTACATTTGCTGCATATCTACCATTGGCCAGAGACTGTACTAAACACTGTCAGATGCAAAATGAATAGGCAGATTCCTTGCCCCATGATCGTATATTCTCTAGGGAGAAATAATATAGTTTTATGAATAACCGTAATACAATGATGTTTTCAGTAACTGTTTTTTAAATGTGTTGCAAGTACTTGCCTATATATTGGTCTTCCCTAATAAACTAAGACCTCTTCGGGGGAAGTTCTGTGTTATCTTCCTCTTTATATCCCCTGTGCTTGACAAGTGTTTGGCAGGTTGGAGGTGGTCAATGTTTATTAAATAAATGATTCAGTGATTGACAGAGACCCAAACAATGGAAGTAGCTGAGAGGAAAGGGAGAATGTGTGGAACAGTGCGGAAGAACAAAGAGCAAAGGCTTAAATTAGTTGTGGGAATTTGATCTAGCTCTTGAAAAAATGATGAGTTTTTGACAGGTAGAGATCCAAATGAAAATGAAATGCAATCAAAACATTTGTAAATACTGGGCCTGACCTCATTCAGTGCTATAGTTCACTATGAATAATGCTGAAATGACAGCCAGGGAGATGGCAAACACAATGAAAAGGACAGAAAATATCAGTGACAAACCTGCTCTCAGCCTCCCTACAGAGAATGTGAGAAAAATATGTCTAAGTAGATTCTCGGCCTGAGAGAACAATATGAGGTTATATATTTTGAAAGACTGGGTACAATTGCATGATAAAAAGTGAATCAAAGAGAAACATTTTGTGTAAATAAAAAATGGTGTTTTTAATTTTAAATAAAAATTTAAAAGGATTGAAAAGATAATAAGGTAGAAATAATGACTATATGAGCCCTTCGGTGTTCAATCTGATCTAGAAAATGTCCCCTTGTGTGTTAAATCTGTGATTTGGAGTACTAGAAAGAGCAAACTCTGCATACTAACTAGGGAATATCTGATGATAGCAAGAAGGAGAACTAATAAGTGGAAGGTAGCTTTTTATGGAAGAGTGAAGGTTATGATTCCCAGATGTGTGCTGTATTGTTTCCACTGGTCAAGAATAAGGGATATTTGTGCTTGACTTGGAAAATAACACTTTCTTCCCCTCCATCCCTGAAAAGGAAATGGAGGAAATTTGATAAAGAGAAAAAAATCTCAGTATTTGTCTATTCATTTATTTAAGTGTTTAAATAGATCTGGCCTACAGTGAAAAAAAAAAATTCAAATACCAAAGGAAGTCCTATCATCCAGAGTCAATATCCATGTGGTCAATTTATCCAAAATACTCTGGACTCTGCTTTTTAACCTCTGGAATTCTAGGAATTTTTCAAGTCTGTTTCATTTCATCTGCTTAATTTTATGTATATATCACTGAGTGTAACTTTTAAAATTTTAAACTCTAATTCAGATTTGGGCCACCAACTTCTTTTTCCCTGGTTGCCTTCCTTCGTCACTCTGGCCATACCTATTAATATTTTTTTCTTAAACTGTTTTTTTTTTAACACTTTATTTTTTTAATCTTTTTTTCTTATACATACCTATTCTTTTACCTCATGGGCTTCTCCAACTCTTAGTCACGCCGCTATCTTCTCAGTTCACCTCTTCTTCATGTTTTGGCTTCCCTTCCTATCCATCTAAGCTAGGCCAGCACAGCAGGCTCCTCTGGGTTTGAGTAGTGGCAAAAATGACAATTCAGATTTGGTTTGAGATTGTATTTGCTGCAGTTTAATACCAAATAGACCAAGAAACAGCAGACTATTCAACAGATAAGAATACAAGGTGACTGAATGGCCACAGCTTCCTGGAATATCTCTGGGTCCCCCTGAGTTGCATATGAAGTTAGAAAGTTTGTTAGAATTGAGGAACCCTCCAGGTCAGAAAACAAAGAATTCAGTTTTTTTTCTTTCTTTCTTTTTTTTTTTTTTTTACTTTTATACTATTATTCTAGGGATGGAGCCACTTTGGCATCCAAGAGTCTGCTTAATACAAACTAAAGAAATCTTCTTGCTATGGTGCTTTTCCTTACTTTGTTTTTCTACTTGTTATTATCCTATCAGGCTTACAATTGGAATAGCCACAACTCACCAATCATTACAGAGAGAATAATGTATCATGTCTTCCCTTCTTTTGCAAAATCTAAATGGCTTCTACCGCTTGTCTCTTGTGTAAGCCCGTTTCTTTACACGTATGCAATGGTACAACCACTAGCACATGTTTTTTAAAATCAGCTAGGCCACAGTGCCATTTGTCAATTTTTGGATAGATCCTGGTCCCCTCCTTGCATTCTCAACAAAAGATATTCTAAAACTTTAACGACTCTCTAAAGCTCCCCACCCCACCCTCATCCTTCTTTTTCGTAGCAAATGACGTTGTCTCCTGGTCCTTCAAGAAAATCAATGCTATTAGAAATAGATTCATTCAAATTCCTAACCATACACTTAAAAAAGGACCTATGTCAGAAGGAAATCTGTCCACTTTCTTGTTTGTTAAAAATGTGCTTTGGATTCCAACTTCTTCCTTGCTTTGGGTTCTTTCTCTAATCACTATTTCCTTGCCTATATTTTTAAGCTCTCTCTGTAGTGGTTTCTTCCCTGCAGTAAATCACATGTTCAAGACCCTCAAGGATTAGCACTCTATCCTTCTGTTTCATAATCAAACAAAAAAGAATAAAGAGCTGTCTTGACTTCTGTGATGTTCATTTACTCACTAAATTCAGTCAGGCTTTTGTACCATGACCCTGCAGAAGCTCTCTGGCAAGAGTCAATCCTCATTTTATTTGACCTCTCTGCAGCATTTAACACCAGTAAACATCTTCTTTTCCTGAAAATTCTCTCTGTTCACTATGATTTTCTGCTTCTACTCTTCTATTTTTTAAATTTTATCATTACAAAAGGTAAACATTTTTTACGGCCCTTTACCAATTTCTCCCTAACTTCCCCTCCCCTTCCCCACCTCTGGTAGCCTCAGTTCAATTCTCTCCTTTTGAGAGTTCAAGGAATATTTGTGATTGTTGTATCTTTCTTTTTTTGTTTGTTTGGTTGGTTTTTTTATTTGTTTGTTTTTTCAGCTCCCACTTATGAGTGCGGACATACAGTATTTCTCTTTCTGTGCCTGACTTATTTCACTTAACATAATTTTCTCTAAGTTCATCCATGTTGCTATGAAAGCCAGAATTTCATTCCTTTTTATGGAAGAGTGGTATTCCATTGTGTATATACACCACATTTTCCTTATCCAGTTGTCCATTGATGGATATTTAGGTTGGTTCCAACTCTTAACTATTGTAAATAGAGCTGCGATAAACATGGAAATGCAGGTATCCTTTGCATATGATGATTTCCATTCCTTTGGGTATATACCCAGCAGGGAGATTACTGGATTGTATGGCAGTTCTATCTGTAATTATTTGAGTAAGCTTCATATCATTTTTCATAATGACTCCACTAATTTACAGTCCCACCAACAGTGTAGGAGGGTTCCCCTTTCTCTGCATCCTCTCCAGCATTTGTTATTCTCTGTCTTTTTGATACTAGCCAGTTTAACTGGTGTGAGATGATATATCAGTGTGGTTTTGATTTGCATTTCCCTATGCTTAGTGTTATTGACCATTTTTTCATGTCTATGTTGGCCATTTGTATGTCTTCCTTTGAGAAATGCCCATTTAGCTCCTTTGCCCATTTTTAAATTGGGTTACTTGTTTTTCTACAGTTAAGTTGAGTTCCTTGTATATTCTGGATATTAATCCCTTGTTGGACACATAGTTTGCGAATATTTTCTCCCATTCTGTAGGTTGTCTTTTCACTCTGTTAACTGTTTCTTTTGCTGTGCAGAAGCTTTTTGGTTTGATTTAATCCCTTCTGCTTATCTTTCCCTTTGTTGCCTGTGCTTTTGGGACTTGTTCATAAAGTCTTTGCCCAGTCCTACTTTCTGAATTGTTTCCCCTATCTTTTCTTTTAGTAGTTTTATAGTTTCAGGTCTTATATATGTCTTTAATCCATTTTGAGTTGATTTTGGTTTATGGTGAGAGGTACAGGTCTAGTTTCATTCTTCTACATATGGATGTCCAGTTTCCCACACCACTTATTGAAGAGGCTGTCATTTCCCCAATGTATGCTCCTGTTGCCCTTGTCAAATATCTGTTGACTGGAAGTATGTGGGTTGATATCTGAGTTCTCTATTCTGTTCCATTTTTCTGTTAATATGCCAGTACCATGCTGTTTTGGTTCCCATAGGTTTGTAGTATAATTTGAAGTTAGGTAGTGTAGTGTTTCCAGGTTTATTTATTTATTTATTTATTTGCTCAGGATTGCTTTGGCTATTCAGGGTCTTTTGTTGTTCCATATGAATGTTAGGATTTATTATTTATTTATTTATTTGCTCAGGATTGCTTTGGCTATTCAGGGTCTTTTGTTGTTCCATATGAATGTTAGGATTTATTTTTCTATTTCTGTGAAGAATGTCACTGGTATTTTGGTGAGGATTTCATGGTCTGTAGATTACTTGGGTAATATGAACATTTTCACAATGTTAATTCTTTCAATCCAAGAGCATGAAATGTTTCTCCATCTTTTTGTGTCTTCTTTAATTTCTTTCAGCAGTGATTTGTAGTTCTCATTGTAGGGATCTTTCACCTCCTTGGTTAAATTGATTCTTAGGTATTTTATTTTTTTTTCTTGACCATTGTAAATGGGCTTGCTTTCTTGATTTCTTCTACTAGTTTTTTTGTTGTAATATTTAAAAGGTTACTAATTTTTACGTGTTGACTTTGTATCATGCAACTGTACTGAAATCATTTATCAGCTCTGAGAGTTTTTCTGTAGAGTCTTTAGGTTTTCTTATATACAGGAGCAGGTTATCTGCAAACAGAGACAGTTTCGACTTTGTCTTTTCCAATCTGGATGCTGTTTATTTCTTTCTCTTGCCTTGTTACTCTGGCTAGTATTTCCAATACTACATTAAATAGGAGTGTTGAGAATGGGAATCCTGGTCTTGTTCCTATTCTGAAAGCTTTTCTCAGTTTAGGACAATATTGGCAGTGGCTTTGTCATATATCATTTTTATTGTGTTGTGATATTTTCCTTCTATACCTAATTTGTTGGGAGTTTTTATCATGAAGGGATGTTGAATTTTTCAAACACTTTTTCTGCATCTATTGAGATAATCATATGGTTTTTGTCCTTGATTTTGTTGATGTGTTATATCACATTTATTTATTTGTGTATGTTGAAACATCCTTGCATCCCTGGGATGAATCCCACTTGAACACTTGTTACTATCCTATCAGGCTTACAATTGGAATAGCCACAACTCACCAATCATTACAGAGAGAATAATGTATCATGTCTTTCCTTCTTTTGCAAAATCTAAATGGCTTCTACCGCTTGTCTCTTGTGTAAGCCCGTTTCTTTACATGTATGCAATGGTACAACCACTAGCACATGTTTCTTAAAATCAGCTAGGCCACAGTGCCATTTGTCAATTTTTGGATAGATCCTGTTCCCCTCCTTGCATTCTCAACACCCTTAAGCCTTTAAAAAGACATTCTTTGCCTGAACAGTTTTCTATCTGGTTTCTTTTTAAGGTCTGATGGACAGCTTTATCTTTAGACCAAATATTCTTGACCATGCCCTTGATTTAATCTTGAGCGTATTTCCCATGTTTAGTATCACTTTCCATCTGGGGAGACTGGGAATTTTTGAAATTATCAATTATACTTGTAATGAGCCATGCTTTAGTTCATCTCTCTCTTCCTAAAGTTTACTATAAGGAACCATAAGAAATCAGGGACACCATCACATCTCTGCTTGGAAATATTATTAGCTAGACCACTTAGGTATATTTTCTGTTTCCCACACTAAAACAGATAAAGATGTTGCTACCCTTTTCACCACTACTTAAGAGGACTCCCTTTATAAGTGTCCAGTAGCATTTTTCTCATTCTCCTTTAAGCACTCATTGGTAGCCTCTTTAAAAGCTATCATATATCTACTCACAGTCTCTTTGATATTTTTGAGGTTTTCACAAACATTCACTTCAAAGTCCTTCTAGCTTCTATGTGTCATCCAGTTCCAAAGACATTTCAACATGTTAGGTTTTGTTCTGGTAGCACCCCTTTCCTAGCGCCAATATCTATATTAGTTATCTACTGCTGCATAACCACATACCCTCAAACTTTAGCAGCTTAAAATAAAATACATTTATTTTCTCACAGTTTTTGTGGCTTAGAAATCCAGAAGTGGCTTAGCTAGGTGGATCTGACCAATTTGAGCTGCAGTCATCTGAAAACTCAACTGGAGCCTGATGATCTGCTTCAAAGTTGGTTTACTCACATGACTCGACAAAATGCCTCAGTCTCTTGCTGGCTGGAGGCAGGAGGCATTAGTTCCTTGATACAGAAACCTTTCCATTGGGCTGCTTGAGTGTCCTTAGCAGGCTTTCCTTAGAGAAAGTATCCACAAGAATAAGAAAGTTTAACACCACATGCCTTTGATATCTTAATCTCAGAGTCACACATGTCACTTCTGCCATACTCTATTCATTAGAAGTGAGTCACTAAGTACAATCTGCACTCAAGGGAGGAAAAATTAGGCTCTGCCTTTTGAAATGAAGAATAAAACCATTTGTGGACATATTTTTAAATTGCCATGCACAAATACATACCTCTGTATCTGTTTCTGTATCTATCTATTTCTCTATCTGTGTATCTATCTATCATCAGTCCTGAAACCATGAGCTCCTACTAACACCTCAAATTCTAATCCAACAGCACAGGGCATATTTTAGCCTCATTTGTAATTTCAATCTCCAGCTCTTAGAATACTGCCTCTCATTATTCACAATATGTTTATTTATTTGCTCAATCCTTGAATATATGTAAAAATGTTTTTAGAATTCTCAACCTATGTCTCTGTGAAAAACAGATATACTAACTGGAGTATAATATTTGTGTTCAGTTCCTTTTGTCTTTAGCCTTACAGTATATGGTTAAAATTAAAGTTTTTCAAAAGTATTTATGTTAACACTTTTTTATGCCAGCCTATTCAGTGTGATTATGTTATTCATTTCTAATATAGTTAGGTTCATATGTGAACGCTTTTGTTTTTTTTTTTCATTTGGGTTTACCCCTACATCTTGGATTATTATGATTTTGAGGAGTAGGTGGAATGTTACCATGATTCTGAAAGTCAGAACTATTCAAAAAGACGTACTCAGAGTACATCTCTTTGAGCCCTTTGAACCTGTACCCAGGCCCTCATGCTTTTCAGCCAGTTCCCACCCACCAATCTCAGTATGCTTGATTCATGTTTCCTGTATTTCTTTATGCACAAATTAGCAGGTTCATTTATATTTTTTCATATCCTCTTATTTCTTACATAAGCACAGCATAACATTTTGCACTTTCCTTTTTAAACTTAAAGACGTATCATGTAAATCACTACATGTTGTTCAAAGAAATATTTGACATATTTTTGTTTTGTTTTACAGTTGCATAGTACTCTATTTTGTGGATGTATTATAATTTATTCAAACACTCCTGTGTGTATGGGTTTTTAGTTTGTTTACATTATTTTGAAATTATACACAATGCATCAACAAATAATCTTGTGCATATGTAACAAGTAATCTCTTACATATGGAAGTAAATTCTTCAAAATTTGGTGTCTGTGTCTAAAGCAGACTGCAGGTGTAGTTTTGCTTGATATTGCCAACTTTTCCTGCAGAAGGTTTTTGCCAATCTGTATTCCCACTAGTAAGGTATAAGCAGAAGAATATATTGTCATGGCATACATACTAATTTTCACCAGACTTGCAGGTGAGAGGTCACATTTCAGTGTTGTTTCATTTCTATTTTTTCTAATTTTGAGTAAATTTGAACATATTAAATATGTTTAAAGGCAATTTTTCTATCTTTAATAATGTCTGTTCATGCTTTTTCCCCTTTTTCTATCTTGCTTTTGGTCTTTTTCCTCCTCAGCTTTTAAGAGTTATTTACATATTATGAATATTAGCAATTTGCCTATAATATATGTTGCAACTATTTTCTCTCAGTTTGTCAGTTGTCTTTGGGCTTTTTCATGGTGATTTTCGCAGTGCAATTTTTAAAATTTTTTGGCAGTAGTTTATCAATTTTCTACGGTCTCTGAGTTTTGTGTTATGAATTTTCAATAAACTCATATTAAGGAGTAATTCACCCATGTTTTCTCCAAGAACTATATGGTTTTATGTTTTACATTTAGATCACTGACCTGTTTGGAGTTTATTCTTGTGTGTGGTGTGTGGTATGAACGATCTAATTTTATTTTTTCCTAGTGGGTAGTCAGCTGTCCCAGCATCGTTTATTAAGAAATATCTCTTGTACCAGAGATTTGTGGGAAAAATATCTTATTTTTGAATAAGAGAGATTTAAGAGTATAGGGGAAATATAAGATTAAATCATTCAGAAGGAGAATATAAACATTATAATAATAGTTATTAATTATTATGTATCCACTATGTCCCAGGTACTATAAGTATACTATATATATTATCTCATTTAATCTTTATACCAGCCTTAATTTTTAATCCATTTTATGGATGAATACAACAAAGCACAAAATGATTAAATAACTTTCCCTGGGTCATGAAGTAAATATGTAGTAAAGGCAGAGTTTGGATTATGTTGATTTGGGTTCACATCTTATACCTAGCCGCACTAAAGTATGTTTCATGGGAGCATGGTGGAAGTATAGAACAAGTTGATGTTTATCAAATTTTAATATGCAAATAAATTCCTTGAGATCATGTAAAAATGCAGGTTCTGATTTAGTACATCTGTTATGGAACCTGAAATTCTACATTTCTAAACTCCCAGATTATTCTTATGCTGCTACATTAATGACAAGCTACATTGTCCAAGTAGATTATGGAAGCTAATAATACCAGAAAAGGGGTTAATTTGCACCCCCCACAAAAGGGCTAAAAATAAACAAGATTTAGAATCTGGATATTATATGTAATTTAATTTCATCATCTATACAAGTCAAATTCAAGAATGATGTGTGTCAAACGTATAGTAAAATGTTTTTGCCATTGGAAGCAGGATTGGAAGAGTGAAAAGAGGTAGGATTTCATTTCTTCCCATAAATAAATAAATATTTTTCTGGCTTTAAGGGTAACTTTTTACTTTCAATTTTATGTTTTTGAAAAATTTAGCATTGTTATTTCTGAGAAGCTAACGTTCACGTGGATATAATCATGTACAGGATATTAGGCATCTGGAGGACAAGAGCGTATGGTTAGAAAGAGAGATCTCAGGGTCTACAATCTTAAAGATAGCATGTGACTGATTTCAACGTACAGCAGTACATTTGCAGATTTGATGTGGCATGGAGAGAACGTTGCCAAAATTGTAAAACTCAAAAAATGTAGAGACCTAGGTGCTGTCAGGTCTATATCATCAAAGTTGTACTAATAATTAGCACAGTAGAGTAAAGACAAAGAATGATGAGCCATATGCTGAAGACTCAGAAAAAGGTAGAGGAACGTCATCTTTTAAATAGGTAGATGACGTTGAGGAGGATAGAGACTATGATAGAAAACAATGAATATATTTGCAATTTCTATTTCTTATGCATTTTTAAAAAGCAAAATATTAAACATATCAAAATTAAAATAGACAAGCTTAACAAATGGCAACATTTTATAACATTTACCCATTCTTTGTAGGACATATTTTCCTAGTCTTCCTTTAAAATTTCACTTCTCAGTGCATCTCAATGGTAGTAGATTCCATTAAGCTAAATATTTTAAAAATCAAGTGACAAGTACCTAATCTTGCCTTTCAAGTGTTGGTTATTTGCATAAAATGCTAATAGAGAAATGTTATTTCATCTTGCTAAAGTATTTTCCATACAAATATTCATGTGTTCTTTACTTTTTTTGTTAGTTACAAAAACTTCAAATCGTTTTACTCTAGTAATCATATCTATTTGACAAGTATCTATATGTAATACCTGATGGGTTTTATAATTATGAATTTGTTTTTTGTTTTCTCCAAAATTATATAATCACTGAAAGCAGTATGTATAACTGCATAGAATGCCTGCACAACCATACAGAGACAGAAGTTTTTGTTCAGTTTCATGCTGCCACCTCTTAATCGTCCGTGGTGATTGAGGGACAATAGCATAGAAAAGTGAAATCAGGGCCGACCCGGTGGTGCACTGGATAGTGTGCCGCTTGGGAAGCGCGGCGGCGCTCCCGCCCGAGGGTTCGGATCCCACATGCAGACCGGTTCCCGCTCACTGGCTGAGCAAGGCGCGGGAGCAGCGCTGAGGGTTGCAATCCCGTTGCCGGTCCCCGGTCCGGTGCGGGGGCAACACTGAGGGTTGCGATCCGCTGCCGGACATGGAAAAAGACAAAAGACAAAAAAAAAAAAAAAAGAAAAGTGAAATCATTTTAGTGGATAGGTATAACCACCTCTACCCTAGTTAATCCTATTAGTTGAGATGCTAGCAGGTAGTCAATAGACTCATTTGGATTTCATCTCCTACATTATTCCATTTGCAGACACTTGTTACTGAATAAATGCTAATGATCAGGGAAGCAGCCAAAAGGCAGGAAGCAAAAAAGAGACAGAGAAACAATGGGAGTGGACAGCCCCAGACTAGATCATCGGTTCCTGTATAATCACAGGTTGCGATAGCGCTATTGCTGTAAGGATATAAATGACTATTACAGCCTCATAATGGAAAGAAATAGAGGTCCTGTTTTTCAAATATGTAAATGCACTGAAGGAAATGTCCCATCCAATTATTTTGTTTCCATTTTGAGGCTGTAATTGAGCACGTGTTCTATTTCTAAATATTTTTTGTTTTTCTCCAAGATTTTATGCACTGTCTTCTTTCTGAGCATCTTTCCCTACTTCCTTCCTTTTATTAAGTTGATTGTGATGGGCACATCCAATTGGTTTCAGTCCTGCAAAACCTGTTTACTGCCTAGAAAAAGGTGAACTATATAAATATGCCTGCTTTGATTATTTAGCTTTGGGAAACAGATGTCACCAGAGCTTCTTTATGTCCCTTGACCACATTTCCCAAGTACAATGTGCTAGTGTTTATGTTGAAAATCTTACCAATCCTCTTTAGTGCCTACAATAAAATAACAACATGTACTAAGAGCCCCCAGCTGAATAAATTATAATTTTGTTGTAGGAATTAATAACCATAATTTTGTTATTAATAAGCTAATTTCCAGCTAGCAATATGAACTTTGTTGTGCAAGATGGCTATCTATTGTAAGCACTGAGAGATATTTGATCTCAGTGTAATCTTTGTTAACCAGAAGTTTGATAGCAAAAAAGACTACATTATATTTATATTTAATGAACACTCCTATCCCCCAGTACACACATCACTTTCCTGTTCTCTCTCAAGTTTTATTCTTGTAAACAAGTATAATAAAGAGTCTAACTCCATTTTGTTAATGTTTGACTATTGATAGCTTTTAAGTCTCACGCCTCCCTCTTTCCCTTCTGCCCCACATCTGGCAAGCTGACAAGAAAGTCCCCGTTCTTCCTGTTTTGGTCATGGCAGGAAGTTCAAACCACGCACATGAACCTTCACTCCAGTCTAACCTCTAACTACATAAAAACTCAATGGCAGTCTCCTTTCCCTGTTCTTTTAAAACATTTTTGGACTAGCTTGGGAGGCATGCTCTGCTCTGCCCAGCATGCCTCATTGTGTGAGTAATACATTGTTTTACTTACTTTATAAAATAATAAATTTTATTTTTACCCTCATGATATGAGTATGGTATCATCAGTCTTGATATCTGGACCAAATTTAGGGGTGGAGATCCAGCTGTTTCTTTGGAGTATTCACAAAAACAAGAAAATAAACCCTGCTGACCATAGATTTTTACTGCTTTTATTCATCATTCATGTACTAATTTATTTTTCTTACAAATATTCGAATTCTTTAAACAAAAGATTGCTCTGGGAAATGGGATATAACGATTCAAAATACTTAGTTTTGGCCACTAGGAAGCCAAAAATATATACAAATTGTACCTAAACCTGGGGATATTTGTTAACAATTTGACATTCTGACAATCATGCTATTGCAGATCCCACATATTTGACTTAGCCTCCCTCATGGTTTACTACTTCTGTTCAGCAGAATACTGCAAAATCTGGAAGAAAATGGAAAAGTGAAAATAGACTCATTTTTTAAAAGAAACTTGAAAATAAGAGGTTAAAGCAGAAAGACAGCCTGAGCATTACTTATCTCCATCTTTACTGCCATCACCCTTGCCAATCAACTATCATCTAGCAACTTCCTCTCTGGTTTCTTTCTTTCATTATATTCTCCTATGCATTCCACATATAGCATAACCACCTTGTAAAATGTAAACCAGGTAACTAGACTCCTCAATTAAACTCATCAGCAGCTTTCTTATTGCATTTGAATATAGGAATCTGTCCCTGCCTGCCCGTCCAACTACATCTCCTGCCTTTATCCCCTCTCTCACATATTCTGACACAATGTCTGTTTTAACAATCCCTGAATTCTCTGAAGTCTGAACCTTCAAATATGCTGTTCACAAATGCTCTCTCCTCAACTCTACCTCCTTAACTTCTTTTCATATCTCAGCATAAAAGTCCTCAGATAGGCCTTTTCTGAGCCCCCTCAATCCAACTCATACTTCTGTATTTCTAATAGCACACTATTCTTTTTCTTTCTCAATTATTATCGCAATTTATAATTATGTATTTAACTTTATATTTGTTTAAAATCAAGACAGGAAAAGTCTATGAAGACAGGGATCCTGTCTTTTTTTGGTCACTTGGGAAACAAGTTTCCATGAGCCTCTCAAGTTTCTACACATTTTTGTAGCAGAAACAGACTGCTGTTTTTCCTGACTATTTTTCCAAGGACGTTTGTATAGCAAACAGCCTTGAAAGATAAAGATAGTATGTCTCCCAAGCAGTCATTCTTACTGTCCAGTATAATATACATAATGCAAAGGTCAGGCACGCTTACTACCCATTATAAAAAATTCTAGTTTCCGAAGTTCAGGGTTCCTCTCCTGTAATACTCCACCACGTGTGCCAGTGTCGCCTGCACTCCCTCTGCCACAGCACGCAAAGGGAATTCAGGCCTGGAACACTGATACAAATGCTTATACCTTAGCTAATGTTATTGTTCTAAATAATATACTGCCTTTTTTCTCTGACCCAAGAGTTTCATGCCTTCTGCCAGCGTTCATGGGTCTGTGCCAGGCTAACTTGTAAGCTTATAAGTAGAGTAAAATCTCAGACTTTTGATAGTTCTTAAAAGTCACCACCATAAACCTAGAATAAGCATAGTGCTTGGCCCACATTAGGTGTCTAATAAAAATGTGTTCATTCAGTGAATGAAGGATTGTGTCCTTTTGAGAATCTCATTAAATTTGGTTCCTCATCCTAAAAAAAAATGCAAGTATGTAAATGCACACACAATTTTCTCTATAATGTCAGGAGGATAGCAAACTTTCTGGAGCCCTTCCATAAACAGATAGATCTCCATGGCCTTTCAATTTAATAATGGTCTAGTTTAACTCTATTTCCTTATGCCCATAACAAGACTGAGGCCTGAAGAGAACCCATATGTTTTAATCCATTTGGACCGCTATAACAAAATGCTTTAGACTGGGTAATTTATAAACAAAAGAAATTTATTGCTTATAATTCTACAGGCTGGAGATTCCGAGATCAAGGCACCAGCAGATTTGGTGTCTGGTGAGGGCTTTTGCTCTGTTTCAAAAATGGCACTTCCTTGCTGTGTGTCCTCACAGAAAGGACAAATAGGCACCGTCAAGCCCTATTATAAGGGGACTAATCCTTCTGATGAGGGTGGAACCCTCACAATTTTATCACCTCTCAAAGGTCCACTTCTTAATACCATCACATTGGGGGTCTGTTTCAATATATGAATTTTGAAGGAACACAAACACTTAGATCATAGCACCATATCTCTGAATGTCATTATTTTTTTTTTGTCTTAGTTTCCACCTCTACCTTCATACCAGCATCTTGAAATAATTTTTAGAACCCAAGATAAAAGCACTTCTTTTCATAGAGGTGGTAAAATTCTGGCATGTGCTAGCATTCAGAATATATGTTAATAAAGGTGGGTTCAAGAATAGTTAGATAAACCCATGGCCAGAACCATGAATGAGATTGAAGATGAGTTCTAAGTTGGTTGAGATTTTCTTACTATATAACGAAAATGGCTTCAGAAAATAAAAGACAATTTGTATGCTCTTCCTGGTGCTGTTGGCACAGACTGGGCCTAGTACTGGGCTAGAATAAACCATAGTTCTCATCCAATAACTGGATAGTTAATGCAAAGAACCTAGTCCCGTTACTGATAATTCCCTGACTTTGGGAAAGTTACCTTTTGAGTCTAGGTCTCTTCATCTGTAAAATGAGATAATTTTATTTAAATTACAAGGTTGTTTTAAAATTAAAATAACATTTTGTGGAAAGAACTAGCTTGCGGAAGGTCCAGACAATGATAACATAAGCTGTTTACAAGTAATCACTGTGTCTGCCTGTGGTACCTCTTTTAGTCTCTCTTCCTTTGTTTTTAAATTACAAACTCACATAATTGGCATACCCTGACATAAGAAATCCCCATTCCCACAGGTACTCCTATGCTACTACAAAGTTTCATTTGGTGGAAATATAGTCCTATTACTTGGCTCCAGGGACAATCAATTTTGATGTATTACGGCCCTTGGAATTTAGATCCGATGGGCTTAATCTTCATCTATAGTTCAAAGCAGAGGTTATTTAAACTTCTTTGCACTAGGAGTTACAAAGCCCAAACATACACCATAAAAGCGATGTAAATATGTAAATTGTGAAGGCACTGTAGATATCAATTTCAATGACAATTTGCCCATTGATTTATGGCAAGTTCTTTATTGTCTCTGAATTTGGTTTCTTTCCTTGTAAAATGAAATAGTAGTTACATACATCCAGGGCTGTTGTGAATATTAAACAAGATTTTGTGTAAAATTCTCAGTTGAAGATATTACTGTATCCACATACACATACATACATACAAAACTGAAAAGTACATATTGGCTTAATTTTTTCAGAGAAACTGACCCAGAGAGACCAAGCAGTTTCTTCAAGGTAACATAGCTAGGAAAATGTAGAATTAAGATAAAAACTCACTGGGGTCCTGAGGTATGGAGCCAGGGAAAGCCAAACCCAGCCACAACTAGGCAAGCTGCTGCCACTGCCCCAGGGCCCTGCCGGGGTTCTGAGGAGGTAGCCAGGGGAAGCTGAACCCATCTAGCACCCAGGTAAAGAGCACACCAAAAACAAACACCATTTCCATGCGGGTAGCCCACCATAGCCACCACAATTGCCGTGGCTGCTGCAAAAGCAGCTAGTCTCTATAGCAGCAGCCACAGACACCATGCAGATGGCACGCCAGACTCTCAACTGCATTGAAACAAGGAGAGGCACCAGTGGAGACCAAAAAAGAAAAAAAAATAATAAAATAAAAAGAAGAAGAAGAAGAGGCCCTCTTTCTCCACAAAGCACACTACAGAGTAATAGAAGCATCTGATTTATGATAATAGAGGAGGATTTGATCACACCTGTCTCTGTGCTGGACAGATCATCTAAGCAACAAGCCAATAGAGGAACAGTTAATCTATCAGATGGAGGGAACAAATCTATGGTTATTAGAAGGGAAAGGGGGAAGGGGGAGGGAGAAGGAGTTAAGGGAGAGGGAAGATTGATAAGGAGCATAAAAAATAAGTATGATTTGTAACATGGATAGAATATGCTAATAAAAAATAAATTTAAAAAAATAAAATTAAAATTAAAAAAAATAAAAACTTATGCCTGTTACAATATCCAGTTCTGTTTTGCTCTCAGAGACTGTCCAAAAACAGAAGAATAACAGATGACTTGTGCCATATAAGAAGTATTCTATTTGTTCTACTTTAAAAGTGTTATTTTGGACCTGAGGCTCTAGACTTGTGAAAATTTCTCAAGTCTTGTAAGAATAAGAAATGCATAGAAGGGTCATCAATGCCTTTCTCTCAGAAAACTGACATTAAAGCACTTACGAATTAACAGAATATGTCCTCACTAAAATAAAGACTGGTTTAAAATCGAGCAGATGAACAACCTAGGAAGCATCTCATAATAAAAGGCAAAGTATTTGTCTTTCATTACAGACTTGAACCTTTAACAGATCTCTATGGGAAAGGCTAAATAAGCAGTAACAGATATCACAGATGCTACTGTGTAAGATTTTAGTGTCAAATATATTTTACTTTTTATCAGAGTTTATAAACATAGTAAAAAATCTCTAGGTCTAAATGCAGTTGGAAGAAGACTAATCATGGTGTGGTAACGACAAATTTTCTTTAATGGCTTGGGTGGATGAATGAACTAGCCAGTATAAGTACTGGTTTCGAAAGGCAGGTAAATGCATGCAGATGGCAAAAATACTTTGTACTTCAACCTTCCTCTGTGAGTTCTAGTCCCTGGATTGAGTGATGTGGCTGTCACTTATCATACCATATGAAATCCAATATTACTTTTATACCCCAAATAATTTTATGGTAATTTAGGTTCCCCTTAACTTTGACTTGATATGTCTCCCTCTGTTCCGCATGGTGAAGGGCAAATGCTTGTTCTCACAAGAATATACACAGATGGCTTCCGAAAGTAGGTGTAAGAGCTTGATATAGCCCTAAAACTGAAAAAATTTTTGTGATGCTTTACTGCACCCATGTGATGTTGAGCCAAAAAGGCAGTGCTACTCACAGCATGTGACCCCAAAGTGCATAAAGCAAATTAGGAAGAATTTAATGCAAGCATGTGAATTGTAGATGAGTCTGGGAAGCTCTCATGGAGTCTCTTGAATAAGAATTAAATTTTTAAAATTTCAGTAATTTGGTACAATGTCAGTTTTGAGTCACATTTCTAGCAAAATGTGTTTTATGTCCAGTTTTGTAGATCATTGCCAAATGAAAACATTGATAGGCTTTATATAAACTTAGTTAATAAATCCAAGAAAATGTGTCAATTTTTTAAAGGATTGCTTTAGGGACAATTAATTATAAATGGCTCATTTTTGTACTGGCAACTCAATACGTCAATTTGGCTGCTGTCTCAAGAATCCTGGCTCAATAATTAATGCAATGCTGTTTGTTTGGCAATGAAAAATATACAATATGCCTTCACAGAACTCACTGAATTAGATCTACTATTTCTCCCTTTTAAGTAGTCTCTGTTGAGAACTGTCTCCGGCTGGTATTCTCTGTGTTGTTATAAGAAGTTTCGATATTGTGGAATGCACCATTTCCAGCTATTTTATTTCTAAAGTACAGTGTTACTGGAGAGCTACCAAGTACATAACTGATACAGAACTGATTATTAGCAAGATATTATAACTGGTGTTTTAACACTACCCACAACTGTCGACTCAGGGGAATGTAATTTTTTTTTACTTGACCTCCATACCATCTGTGCAAATTGGCATGCTTTGTGCTTTTCACACCTGCTTTGCTTCAGAAGACATGCAAGCAAGGAAGATTTCTCAAGAGCAAGAAGAGTATTTTCCAGGTTGCTTTGAGATGTCTGTCAAAACAATAGCAAGATGAATCCAACCGCAGGAGAAAAGCAATGTGTTATTTCAACCCAGAAGTCACATGGTGAAGTGCAATATTTTTAAAATTTAGATCAGAGGACATGACCTCAGGAGTCTGAAAGTCGTATATGAGTCCTTTTTTTTTTCTTTTTCATTTTGAAGACAATCTAGAAAATATGTAGGATGGTAACATGAGCACATGATGTAATCCCCTTTTCCATGTAAAAGGTCAGAGCAGCTCAAACACAAGTGGGAGAACTTGAACATGCAGAATTCCTGAAATACTGAAAGGAGAAAGCAGGCATTGTTAGGTTAAAGATAAAAATGCACGAATTTGCAGGAAAAAAATTTTGCCACATGAGTTGTGAAAGCAAGGAGCAGAAGCCCTAGAAAAATCAAAGGGATTTCTGGCTATCCTGCCATGGAAAGGTGCAAGGGTTTCAAATGCTATATGTCTATCCTTGATACATACCCCAACCCCAACTTCAAGTGGATGGGGCACTAATGGGTTACCTGTCTGCACATAGAAGTAACAAATGTGGGAGCTTAGAGATGAATAACAGGGCAGGGATCCAGGTGTTATGATATCTGGGAAGAACATAAAGACCTAGCAATCAGAAGATTAGCCATAGAATAAACCACTCAGCAGCAATTCACGCTAATAATTATTTACTATTAGAGTACAAGTTGGGCAAGAGCTCCTGCCCCTTTACAAAGCAAGTTGCACAAACCCAGCAACAGACAGCCTAATATATAACATCAACTAAAAGGATGAGCACATCACCCACTATGTGAGGGGCACTAACATATCGAATAAAAGAGACTTCACGCTCAACCAGCGTAAGAATTTATACCTGAGAATAAAAATGTAATTAGATAATAAACACAGAATTTATAACCAATATAATTTTTTTAGAAAGAACAGGAAGAATATGACATTCATGGCAAAAGGTTGTTACATATAAAAATAAACTATTAGTGATTGGTCTATTTGTATATTTTCATGCCAGTAACATACTGTTTTGTTTACTATAGCTTTATAATATATGTTGAAGTCAGGAAGTTTGGTACCTCCAACTTTTTTCTTTTTGTTCCAAATTTCTTTCTCTATACAGGTCTTTTGTAATTCCATACAAATTTTAAGATCATTTTTCTATTTCTGAAAAGAATCTCTTTGGTATTTTGATAAGGATTGTGCTGAATGTGTAGGTTGCTTTGGGTAATATGGACATTTTGATGATGTTAATTCTTCCAACCCAAGATCATGAGACATCTTTCCATTTATTTGTGTCCTCTTCAACTTTTTTCACCAATATTTTCTAGTTTTCATTGTAAAGGTCTTGGTTAATTTACCCTTAGGTATTTCATTATTTTCATAGCTATTGTGAATGGGATTACTTTCATGATTTCTTTTTCAGCTATTTCACTATTGGTATATGGGAAGACTACAGATTTTTGTGTGTTGACTTTGTATCCTGCCACTATTCTGAATTTATTTGTTAGTTCTAGTAATTTTTTTGGTGGAGTCTTTAGGATTCCTTACGTATAGGATCATATCATCTGCAAATAGGGGTAGTTCGACTTCCTCCTTTCCAAGCTGGATGTCATTTATTGCTTTCTCTTGCCTTACTATGCTGGCTAGAACTTCTAGTACTAAGTTGAATAAAAGTGGAGAAAGTGGACATCTTTGTCTTGCTCCAGATCTCAGAGGAAAAGCCTCCAATTTTTGACCATTAAGTATGATAGCAACTGTGGGTTTGTCACATATGACCTTTATTGTCTTGAGGGACATTCCTTCTATACCTAGTTTATTAAATGTTGTTATCATCAAGCAATGTTGGATTTTATTAAGTGCTTTTTCTGCATCTATTGAAATGATCATCAGGTTTTTTCTCTTCATCCTGTTGATGTGGTGTATCACGTTTTTTGATTTCATATGTTGGACCATCCTAGCATCCCTAAGATAAATCTCACTTGATCATGGTGAATGACCTTTTTAATGTGTCGTTGGATTCTGCTTGACAGTGTTTTATTGAGGATCTTCACTTCTGTGTTCATTAGGGATATTGGTCTGTAGTTTTCTCTTTTTGTTGAGTCTTTTTATGATTTTGGTATTAGGTTAATGTTGACCTCTTAGAATGAGCTCATAGGTATTCCCTCCTCTTCAATTTTTTGGAATAGTTTGAGAAAAATTGCTATTAGTTCTTCTGTAAATATTTGCTAAAACTTGGCAGTGAAGCCATCTGGTCCTGGAGTTTCCTTTGTTGGGAGACTTTTTATACTGCTTCAATCTTATTACTCATTATTGCTTGGTTTAGGTTTTCTAGTTCTTCATAATTTGATCTTGGTAATTTGTATATGTCCAGGGATTTATACATTTCTAGGTTTTCCAGTTTATTCACAAATAGTTGTTGGTAGTAGTCTCTTATGATCCTTTGTATTTCTGTGTTATCAGTTGTAATGTTTCCTTTTTCATTTCTGATTTTATTTATTTGAGTCTTCTCTCTTTTTTCTTTATTAGTCTAGCTAAAGGTAATTGATTTTGTTTATCTTGTTGAAAACAAACTCTTCGTTTCACTGATCTTTTTTATTGTTTATTTTGATTTCTAATTTGTTTATTTCTGCTCTGATCTTTGTTATTTCTCTTCTCCTAGTGATTTTGAGTTTGGTTTGCTCTTGTTTTTCCAGCTCCTTGAGGTGTAATGTGAAGTTGTTTATTTGAAGTCTTCTTTTTTTGGTGTAGGCGTTTATTGCTTTAAGCTTTTCTCTTAGAACTGCTTTTGCTGTATCCCATCCATTCTGGTATGTTGTGTTTTCACTTTCACTTGTCTCCAGGAATTTTTTAATTTCTTTTTCGATTTCTTTTTTGACTCATTTGTTCTTTAGGAGCACGTTGTTTGATTTTCATGTATTTGTACAATTTCTACTGTCCCTTTTGTTATTGATTTGTCATTTTATTTATTCCTTGTGGCTGGACAAGGTAGTTGATACGATTTAAGGTTTTTAAAAATTTGTTGAGACGTGTTTTGTGACTGAATATATGGTCTATTGTAAAGAAATGTTCCATGTGCTGCTGAGAAGAATATGCATTCTGCAGTTGTTGGATAAAATGTTCTGTACATGTTCATTAGGTCCAATTGACCTGAAGTAGAGATTAATTCTGATGTCCCCTGGTTCACTTTTGGTCTGTATGATCTGTCTTTTCATATTTAGTTAAATAATTTAGTAGATAGAGTTACAGATCTATTAAGATATACAAGGGTTTATAAACTGTGCCACCTGTAGATCATCTCTCAGAGGATGGGCTCTAGCAAGAAAAAAGAATGTGAAAGGAAATCATGGAATGCTAGAGGCCAAGAACTTAGTAAAATTTATTATTAATTCTAAATAAACATTGACTATGAAAACATGCCATGAAAGGAGAAATAAGCATGATTGTTTTTCGTCACACAATATAATTTTGAAATATATACAGCAAAAACTGATGTAACTTTTTAAAATTTAATATTCTGCAGGAATTTTGGAAGAACTTTACAAATCTCAGAAAATAGATTATGAAAATAAAAAGGCAAAAATTCAAAAATAACACAATTAATAAGCACAACTGAATATATATTAGAAAGAAATTAAAAGCTAAACTATACTGTATTTTCAAAAAGACATGAAACTTTTATAAAGACGGATCATATATTAGGCTACAGAGGAAATTACAATTAAATCTGAGAACAAGTAAAAGAAAGGCACCTGCTGCTGATTATACAGGTCATACATGGGCAGAGGATGGGATGAGAATGCTGCTGATTTGTGAAGAAGAATATTTTGCCTCAATGCTCAATTCAGATATGGCCAAGAAGAATGATGAAAAAGAAGAAATCTCCCAAAAGGAGCTTCTAGAGGCCATGAAAAAGGGCTATGGATAGAGCCCTATGGATAAGGGCTACTCCCAAGAAACAGAATCAGAGTCTAATTAAAGAACATTCCCCAACCCCAGGGTAAGAGCTCTTGTATTACCTAACCAGCAGGATTTGGAATTAGTAGGGATTTGTGATAGTTCTGTGTCCTTCATTTATCGCCCTTTCCAAATGAGAGTGTTGTTCTGTCTCTATATCACTGGGATTTGATATAGAGATTATTGTGCATCATTCAAATATTTTGGACATTGAGTTTGACTCTGAGACTGGATGAAAGCTTAATGTTATCTTTCTTTGGGAATGAATGAGTATATTTTTTGCCTAGGGAAGGAAGAGTAGCCAAATATTTGGTGACCAGATAGATAAACTCTGGTCGTCTTAGTGAGTGCCAACCACCCATTTTTCCAGATCTCTGCCTTCTATGCACAAAGGATTGTGTTTTCTGGACCTCTCATGGTTGTATGGGCCACTGTGACTTGTTCTGGCCAAGAGAAAAAAACAATTATGAAGATACCTCAACCTAGGTTTCAATGGTTATCACACTGACATATAAAATTGATGTAATTTGAAAGAATGCAAAGAAAATATTTTGTGTCTTTATTTATTTATTTATTTATTTATTTATTTTATTTTTTATTTTTTTAAAGATGACCGGTGAGGGGATCTTAACCCTTGGCTCGGTGTTGTCAGCACCACGCTCAGCCAGTGAGCAAACCGGCCATCCCTATATACGGATCTGAACCCGCGGCCTTGGTGTTATCAGTACCACACTCTACCGAGTGAGCCACAGGCCGGCCCTTCTTTATTTGAATTGAATATTTAATACTAGTAAATATCAATTGGCAGTGGTATGCTATAGAGTTAGTGATTGGGTGTTCGAGTTTGGGAATCAGAGAAACAGAGTCATTTTATCTATTTGCACCTCTATTTCTCATTTATAAAATAGGAATAATAAAAATGATGAGCTAACATATTTGTTTAGAAAAGTAAATACTATAATTAATGAAAGTTTAATATAATGCTGGTACAGAATCAATTAATGATCATCATTTTTTTATTTATTAATTTTATTACTCAGATTTTCAAGTTAAAATCAGCCACTCATTCAAATAGTTTGAGTGGCTTCTTATTGGTCATGAATCATATGATTGAACATTAACTAAAGAGAATCCAATTAACAAATATTTATTGAATGTATTTCATCCAGTGTGGGATATTTGTACTATAAAAAACAAATCATGATTCTGAAGATAGTCTTTACTTATGATTTTGTAAGGTAGACAAGTTTATACAAAAATAACTATAATCCAAGGCAGACTATGACATTTTCTTTCAACAATTAATGTTAATGAATCATGACATTCTTCACCATTTTATTTCTAGTTTTTCAACATAGTATGATACTCAACAAATAATTAATGGAAAGTGTTAGTAGATAACAGGAGAGCAAGATTAATTTCAATTGGCTTGATTAGGAAAAGCTTCAGTTTGGGCAAGACATTTGATACACCCTATGGATTCATAGAATTTTATCAGTTAGAGAAAGAAAGAATGGATATTTCAAAAACAGAAGGAGATGGAGCAAAGGCAAACAATTAAAAATCACAAGTCATGTTTGGGAAATGCCTTACTTAGAGTGGGTGATTGGCATTATAATATATGTTGTATGGGATGGGATACAGCAAGAAATAGGCTGTAATGGCATGTTTGGCCCAAATTGTTGAGTGTTTCTCACACATTAATTAGAAATTCAAACTTTGTTTTCTATTCGGTAGAGAACTATCCTGTTTTTTGAGCAGAAGAGAGACACAATCATAGCTGTGCTTCAGGAATATTACTGTAGGGACTTGCAATATTGTAAACAAGAGGATACAGAGAGCATTTGAAGCAGAGAGAATTGTCTGAATCTACTCCACACCAACATGAGAAATGAGCAGGCTAACAGAGTCTTGTAAGCAAGCGGCAGCTGTGCGATGGCTCTTGAGATGTCAGCTAAAGCAGTAAACACATACTATATTTTCAAATGAGAGAGATCAGTAGGGTAAATTTAAGATAGATTTTTCAAAGACTATCTTACAGGAAGCCAAGTTTCAGGAGCTAAATTCATCAGTGAAAATATTAACTCTAAAGGGAAAGTGCTATAGTCTAAAGGTCCCCTTCAAAGCTCATGTGGGAGTTTGATTCCTAATGTGGCAGTGTTGAAAGGTGGGACCTTCAAGTGGTGATTGGATTGTGAGGACTATGATCTCACGGAAGGATTAATCCATTCATGGAGTAATGGGTTATCATGGGTGTGGACTTTTGGCTTCATAAGGAGAGCAAATGAGCACATTAACAGAGCTCTTACCATTCTCACCACGGGTACCCTGCATAGCCACGTGATTCTGCAGAGTTCCCACCAGGAAGAAGGCTCTCACCAGATATGCTCCCTGGACCTTAGCCTTCCCAGCCTCCAAACTGTAAGTTTCTTTATAAATTACCCAGTTTCAGGTATTCTGTTATCAGCAACAGAAAATGGACTAGCAAGGGGAGCATAAATGAAATGCTGTTGAAAGTTTGAATAGGATGGATGCTGACATGCTGCCCCTGGATTGGGTAATTGTGAGACCACTGAGATGTTCAAAAGAATGGTCTCATTGGATTCATGGTAGCAGTGAAAACTTTGGTAGAAGTGAGCACCCAGCTATTATTCTGTTCTCCAGCTGCGGAATTATACCAAGGCAGAGATACCCAACTCAGACTAAAACCAAGCACAACAATCTTTTAAAAATATTTTCTGGAGCATGGACAATGGTTACAAGTTTCACTTTCAAAGCACTTTTCTGCTAGAAATAAAGAGCATTTAGGAAAGACATAGAGAGTGCTAGATTTTCACAAAGGGAATAATTAAGCCAAGGAAATGCTCACTGTCAGAAAGATGTCAACAAAGTACCTAAGCAGAATACCATAGATACTTCCACATGTCAACAAATATTAAAAGAACTTTAGCTACAGAATAGCTACAATGTAGCTAATGGTATTTGAGAACTACCTCTGTCTATGGGAGTATAAAGCATCTAACTGCAAACCATATATTTCTATGTCAGATTCATCTCAATGGAGATCAATAATTTTTGTTACAAAAGCTATTGTGAGCCTGAGCCAAGAGAAATGTAAGTCTTGCCAGGTTGGCAGGAAAACCCGGGTATTTCTTTTTGACAGCAATTAGAAGAACAGAATTAGTCAGCACCGATGAACTCACAGATAAAAGCTAAAGAGGCTATTCCCTTTTAGCACATTCTATGGCAATTATCTTTGTGGCGCAGGTCAGCTTTTCTTTGAATTCAGAGATGGCAAGATTTCAAGTTCAATGACAATCTAACAGTAGAGGTGTGAACTTTCTAACATAACTTGCAAACTTCCACATATATAAAACTGTTTTTTCCCCAGTGAAAAATTTATAGCTGTGAGTCCATTAGCTAGTTATATAGCACTGGAGTCAGAGACTTGGTAAGTAGGGTGCCCTGGAAATTTCTTAAGAGTGGAAACACCCTTGTAACCAGGCAAAGAAAAGATAGTAAAAAAAAATGGTGCTTGTATCTCTCAGTCTTTGTGGGAGGGTAGAAGCTAACTTCAATAAGCATCAAATAGAGATGGCCTAATCACACAGACCACCCTCTCCCCTAACGCCCTCCAGTACTTCTCCACTAGCTCACTCCAGTGCTTAAAAATGCTCCTGCCTTTTGTTTCAGCAGAGTTGAGTTTAATCTCTCTGCCCTATTGCAGTAGTCTTGAATAAAGTCTCCATTGTCTTTTTAACTGGCCTAGTTCAATTTTTCTTTTACAAAACCACGTGGGGAGCTTTAAAAATATCTGATGTCTTGTTTTGCCACTCCAGATTCTAGATTAAGTGGTCTGAGGAACAGCCTAGGCTTTGGGAGTCTTGAAAACTCCGCAGGTGATTGTAACATATAGCCAGGGCTGAGAAGTGTTGAAAAACAAATAATTCTTAGGTTTATTGCTTGAAGGACTGTGACAGAAATAAGAAATATTAGAGTAAGAACTGTTAAGTATCTCGTATAGGAAGCATAGTGGGTACAGTTGATTACCTAATTGGTATCTATTTCTTGTTTTCCTAGAAAACCTTAATTCATGAAACCCACGGAACTCAATTTAGATGAGTTCATCCTATCCCTGAACTTAGCAAGTAGGCTCTGATTAATTAAAGCAATCTTGGTAATTGCATTTCTTTGACTGGAGTGGTTTATGAAAGGACATATGAGTTAATGTTTAGCCAATGAAATTTAAGCTTCCAATGTGATAGAAGCTTCCTTGTTCTAAAGAGCCTTACTTTATTCCTATGTTCTTCAGAAGAGAAGCCAGTTCTTTTTTCCTACTGTAAATAAACAAGGAAACTTATGGGCCTCATTACTATGGGCTACCATTTTATAAACATTTGTTCAACAATATTCAATGAATATTTAGTTGAGTACCTGTTACTTTCCAATAGCTCTTCTAAGGACTAGTGTTATACTAATGAATAAACCAAAAAGTCTTGCCCTTGTGAAGTTCACTTTCTATCAGAGGGCAAAGAAATTAATCAGTCAACATAATAAAATGATAAACTATATAATAAGTCAGAAGATGATGAGTACCATGTAAAATAAAAGGAGAAGGGAATGGGAATTGAGAGTGCCCAGATGTAGGTTGCTTAATTAAATAAAATGGCCAGAACGAGTCTGCCAGATTTGTGCAAGGACTTGAAGGATGTGATGAATTAAGCAAATGGATGTGAGATGTAAGGAAAAAGTGTTCTAGGCAGAAAAAACAGCTAGAGTGAAGGCCCTAAACAAAGGTATTGCATAAAGATGAGTGTGGCTGGAACAGAAAGTGGGGGACAGGCAGCTGAGGAAGAGGAGGTCAGGGAGGCAAGGGGGTAGCCGAGCACCATAAAGGCATTGTACCCATTCTAAAGACTGTGGCTTTAATTTCAATTGCCAAATGGAAATCTTGATTTAGGATTAAGTTGGTATCTGAGGCAAGCAGAGCAAAGAGACAAAAAACAAACACACAACCACCCCCCAAAAAACAACAACAAAAAACCCCAGAAAAAAACAAAACAAAAAACATGTGTCTTTATGGAAGAGTGAGCTGCTAAATCAATCAAGCTTGAAGCTTGCCTTCCCTCTAGATCGTCTGTTTTATAAAATAATGGATTTCCTCATTGTTCAAGCCAGAATTGAATTTCTATTGCTTAAAGCTGAACCTAGCCTTACTAAAAGATAGTATAGTTCGAATTAGGGAAATAAAAAACTATGTTAGGCATAGGGAAGAACTTTTTAATTAGCAAAAGCTAGTATAAGATTGTCTTGAATTTCATCCATATAGATTAATTTTTTTTTTTCAAATAAAATATATGTTCACTTGCTCAGAGAAAGAATATGGAATTACTGGATAAGTTGTGGTGCCTCTGATAATCATAGTAACTTAAAATCTCAGTTACTAAGTTTAGTAAAGAGGATGAAGCCAACTTAAAAATATACAATCTTCTTATATTGAAAATAAAAATGATATGGATTTCCTCTGGGAAATCCTTAAAATAGGATAGATTTGCCTTTGTAATTCATGACTCATAAATTCTTTCAGCAAATATTTGCTGAGTACTCAAAAGTAAAGGCTCACTTGATGCATTAAATGGTACAGTGAAAGTCAACATATGCTGCTTGTCAATTTCACAGCTATTATTTCATTAATCCTTCATGAATATATTCAAAACACATATTTTCATCTCCTATTATGTAGCTGAGTTGTTTGATTGTGGATGACAGAAAGAAGGCAGGAAGATGAGGTCAAGGAAAAACTCACCTATCCACAAATTTGACATTAGTATGTTAATGTGGTTAGATGAGATAATGCATTTAAAGCATTCAACACAAGAGTTTAATGAAAAGCTGTTGTTATTGGAAATGCTGATCATTATTAATGTGCCCTTGTGGTATGTAACAAGCCATGTCACAGTTACCCTAGGCTTCTGACATATGTACCAGAGAATATAGAACTCATTCTTTCCAGCAATTAGAAAATAGACCCCATTATTTCAGAGGATTGCTATGGGATGATTAATCTGTAAAACTTGGTACAGCAGAAAAATCTTACGATTAGACTAGATTGGTTATTAGACCAGCTTTAGTCCTAGCACTACAGCTTTGGGACCTTAGGCAAGTCACTTAATCATTCTGAAACTGAATTTTCCTATCTTTTAAAAAGTAGAGCAATAAATAAACATTTCATCAGATTCTTATAAGTGAGATGTAAGCCGAACAGGAACATATGTGAATGAGGTGCTATTTAGTCTAGCATATATTATCTTTTACCTTGTGTAATTAGTTTATTAAGAATTCGCAACTTAGAACATAAATATGAAATCAGTTTAGTTTTTTCTAAAACTTAATTTCAACTCTGCTTTGTGGAAAGTACAGACATCTTGGGTGGAGTTCAAACTTTGGAGTACCTTTCCATTACTGAAATATAGCAGTGCTCTGGGTAACTGATGATAATTCTTCTCTGATCCCTACTTAGAGCTATGATACTGGCTGCTTGCATGGAAAAAGTAGGGAGAAAGGAAATGCTTCTTTTCTACTCCCCTTTCAAGGCTTATTTCCTTTAGAGGAAGGAGCCAGAATGAGACTAGGAATGAAAGAGAGATATCTTGTGATCTGAGCTACTCCTGAATTGCTGTTAAGAGAAGGTTCTGGTTGCTTCTAGGTCATTCTGGCTCTGTGTGGTGCTAGTGACCTTTGCAAATATACATATGGTTGTTTAGGGCAGTGTTCAATTTGACATGGCACTCTTGATAAATAAGGAAGTTCTCAGAGAAGTATATTAGTCTTTAGTCTTGACAGCAGCACCAGATCCTCTCCTTTCCCCCTTACAGGGTATGGCATATTTTCATTTTGTACTGTCATTCATTTTGATAGCCCTTGGATTCACTCCTTCTTCTAGTCCCCTTTCTCCAGCATGAAAAACCGCAAGAATACTCCCCAAGGAGTATAAGGAATTGGGATGGAGGTGCCCTATCCTTCTCCAACTACCCCTAAACCTTAGGTAATTTACACTACAGTTCTTTGTCATCCTAGTTATGTGGGCTATTCCAACAAGCTGCTTATCTCTAGAATCTCCAGTTGAGAAGCAAGCATCCATCTCTATGCTTAGGTAAAACTCTCATGCTTCTGCAAACAAACCTTAAGCTCTGCCACAACCTCCTCATATAGAAGCCAGTATGTACTAATGTCATGAATTGCAAAAGCTTTCTGTCTCTCCTTGCATGAACTTCCAATTTCTTCAGTTAATTCTTGTGAAGGCCCCATCTCTCTTTACATGTCCTGGAGATATATAATGTTCATGGCCATAGCATTGGTTCTGTTACTTTTTAATATGTTCTACTGGAAAATAACTGGAGTTTGGGGACAGTAGCTGATTCTGGTGTATCTACCACTTACTAATTAAAAAAAAAAAAAGTTGCTGTGCTACTTAGTAGCTACTGTTTGTGCAGGATTTTTTTTCTTTTTCTTTTCCTTTTTTAGTAAAATAAAATAGCATAGAGGAGGCACTCAATAAATGTTTGCTAAAGTTGAAAATATTACATCTGTTAGGGCTTTCCAGAGAAACAGAATCAAATAGGTAAAGAGAGAGAGAGATTTCAAAGAATTGACTCACATGATTGTGGGGTTTTGGTAAGTTCCAAGCCCTTAGGGCAGGCAGGCAGGCAGACTGGAAATTCAAGCAAAAGCTCCAGTCTTTTGGATATATATGCAAGGCTGGCCAGCAGGCTAGAAAGTCAGGTAAGAGTTCTATGTTACAGTCTCGAGGCAGAATTCCTTCTTCTCCAGGAAACCTCATTTTTTTGTTCTTAAGGCCTTCAACTGATTAGATAAGGCCCACTTACATTACAGAGAGTAATCTGCTTTACTTAGTCAACTGATTGCAAATATTAATCACATCTACAAAATTCCTTCACAGAAACATCTAGACTCGTGCCTGACCAGACAACTGGACACCATATCCTAGCTGATTTGACACATAGTATTAACCATTACAAGCACCTTATAATTTGAAATATACGCCATAGATCTTGTTTAATTTTATATTAAAAATATCTATTCTTCACAATAACTGTAAGAAGCAAAACTTTCTTTTCATCATTACATAGTTGAGCAACTTGATAAGAGATTAAGTGCCTGAAATCACACAAGCAGACAATGACAAGGTAGGAATTCAACCCAGGTCTTTTGACTCCTAAGCCCATACTTTCTCCCTTCTATCAGTGCCTGCCAGTAAGTATTTGATGATTGATTTATTTATTGATCACCAGTTTATGCCATTGAACACAGTAAAAATTTTTTTTAAGAAATAGGTTAAATTAGTAGGAAACTTAGCAATACTACTGAGGTGAAAGGAGAAAAAAGAAATTTCACTGGCTAGGGGAGTACTTGGCTTTAGCTTAAATTTCTGAAGATAAAATTTGAAGATGTTTGATATAGTCTTAAATAAAATTCTGAAAGTTGAAAGATGTTTTTCTAAATTTCTTCAGATTTCTGAATTATTTGGTGCACATTCTTCTCATTTGGACTGTAATTTCAGGGAGTATTTATCAATACAAGAGAGAATATTTTCTTACAGGATTATTCCTATGGCTCAATTGAGTCGAAGTTGCTAAAATACTCATTTCCCAGTACACAGAAAATCTAAGTTTAAACTATGTTTGCTTCCCCTAGGGAAAAATCTTATTCAAACTTATTTTCTCTCTTTCCCCTCACCAAATCCGTATTATTTGAAGGTATCAATTATAAAAATTGTTGAACATTTTAAATTAATTCTTGCCCCCACTTTTGCCTCATTTATTTTTGTTGTTGCTGTTGACATCTGTAAGTATTTTAGATTGCATTGCCCTTTCTGCTCTGAGATGGTCAGGAGGAAGAGGAGCTGCTAATGGCTGGCCTGTTAATTAAAATGATAGCTGAGCAGGAGGGCCAAATAAGATATCAGCTGGCGGAGATGACTAATGCATGCCCACGTTATTACTGCACAAGAACAAAAAAGTCTGTACCGTGAGAGCTGCAATCACTAGGTTTGTCTCAGTGCTCCAAAAACTGGAAACAAATGACCCATTAGGCAGACTTCTGGATTCTGGCCTCTTCAGCTGTCCCTAAATCACTGCTCCTTTCAAGAGGAGAGGAAAATGTCCCCAGTTGCTCATTTGCGAAAGGAAAACTCCATTGCTTTAAATTTCAGGTGATTGTTTCAGTGGCTTCACAAATGAATTTCTTGGCATTCCTGGTTAAAAAACAAGAACATCAAAAAACAAAAACAAAACATGATCAATGCTTAAGGACTCTAATAAAGACTGACATTTCTCATTGGTTCAAACACTGTAATGGGATAACTTGATGCTCTGCATTAAATCTTTAGCATATAGCCTGAGCCCTTTTTCAGTGCTTCCAAGGACTTTCTAAATAAGAAATGTAGGTGAGTTTTGTTCACTTTGATTCATAGAAAATGAGTTTCTTTAATCAAAAAAAAAAAAAAAAGTAAGAGAAATAAAATACTTAAGATATCAAGGATTTCTGGCTAAATAAGCTAAATGCTAACACATCTCTCAAGATCTTTGTTAAACTAGAATTTTCTTATGTCAAATTATCTTTCAAATACAGTTAAAGTTCATAGAGATCCTCATAAAAAGAATTTGTTACCAGACATGGGGCATCGTGGTAGCACTTAAGTTCTAAAAGCCTTGGTTCTAATATCAGCTCTCCTATAGGTTATGTTGATCCCATACTGATATTATCATTCAAGGATGTTAGTTTTCTCACTTTTAAAGTGAGAAGATCCCATATCCCTCTAGAATTCTGTGATGTTAAAAAGTAATTTTTAAGTTAATACACCATATAACACAAATTCTCCACAATAATTTTGATCCAGAGACCTACCTAACCATTATTACTATTGTTCAGGCAATTGGGCATTTATTAATTTAAGAATTATGTTTTGAAAAACAGAGACATTACAGATAGAGATATACTATAATTTGTTAATCTGCTTCTTTCATAAACAAATTAAAGTCCTGAGAAGACTTTGGCATTATACAGAACAAGTATTAAGTCCCAATATTATCATTTATTAGCTTTGGGATGTTTAGCAAATTATTAGCAGTTAAGAACCTTAGCTTTACAATTCTTTTTATTTTTTTTATTTTTATTTATTTTTTATTTTTTTATTTTTTTCCTTTTTGTCTTTTTTCATGTCCAGCAACGGATCGCAACCCTCAGTGTCGCGCCCGTACCGGACCAGGACCAGCAACGGGATCGCAACCCTCGGTGCCGCACCCGCGCCTCGCTCAACCAATGAGCGGGAACTGGTCTGTATGTGGGATCCGAACCCTCGGCGGGAGAGCCGCCACGCTCCCAAGCAGTGCACTGTAGCAGTGCGCCACCGGGCCGGCCCCTTAGCTTTACAATTCTTAAACATGGTAGTTAATCAGTATCATGAAATTGCTGTGATAATTATGTAAAATCTTGAATCTAAAGCAAAAACAAGAATAATTGCTACCATTCTTCTCTTTTCTTTATCCCTCATATCTGCAAGTCCTTCTTTGACTACCTCTGTAAAAGCTTGAATTCATTTTACTTCTATGTGCAACTTAAGCTTTGTGACAATCCTGAGCCCATACCAACTGCCCACTGACACCATAAAGGATCTGCCATTCCCTCAAAGTTCTCAAGGGCAGTAAATCTGAATCAACATTATAACTCTTAGTTCTTGAATCAGGGCCTGGAGAACAGGATGAGGGCACCAATAAAATCAAAAGACAGAGTTAAGATTCCACATATAAGTGATATCATATGATATTTCTTTCTGTGACTGACTTACTTCACTTAACATGATGGTTTCCAGTTCTATTCATATTGGTGCAAATAATAGGATATCACTTTTTAAAAATAGTTGAGTAGTATTTCATTGTATATAGAAGTAGAAAGTAGAGCAATGGTTACCAGAAGCCAGGGGTGGAAGACAGCGGAGGGGCGCAGAAGTGGTGGACTAATGGTACAAAACTATGCTGTCTACCCTGAGTGAATCATTGCGCAGTATATGCATGCATTGAAACAACACACTGTACCCTGCAAATATGTACAAGTAAATGTTAAAATAAAATAAAAAATAGAAAAAAATTTAAAAAGAGAGTTAAGCTGAAAAATGAAAACACACGCCCACTCAGAGACTCAAATGACAATATTCTTAATAACAATCCAAATGCCTACCTACTGGTGAATAAATAAAGAAAATATGGTATAACCATAATATGGAACAAATATGATTTAGAAATAAAAAATAACAAACAATTGGTACATGCATATACCATGGATGAAACTTACAGACATTTTGCTAAGTGAAAGAAGCCAGACACAAAAACTACATACTATAGAATTCCATTTATGTGAAATACCCAGAAAAGACAAACTTATAGACACCTAAAGCAGATAAGAAGTTGCCTAGGGATATGGGGATAGGAGCAAAGATTGACTACAAAGGGGCTTAAAAAAATCTTTTGAGGGTGATGGGAAATTCTAAGATTGGACTATAATGATGGTTGTACAATTCTCTAAAATGACTAAAATCACTTACAATTGGTGAATTTTATAGTATCTGCTTTATAACTTAATAAAGCTGTTAAAAATTACATATGCCCAGGCCCAGGAATTTTACCTATATTTGCACCAGTGCAAAATGACACATTAGAGGGATATTTATTTCTGCATTGGTTGTAAAAGAAGAATATTTGAAACCACCTCTATATTCATCAATGGCATCTGGCTAATGAGCTAAATTTCATATTTATCATGAAATACTATGTAGCTATTAAAAATAATAAGGTATTGGAATGGAAAATTTTGCAAGATCTGTTTTTCAGTAAAGAAAGCAAAATACAGAACATGCTATAAATGATGTAGAAAAAAGTGTATATACACACATACATATGTGTGTGTGCGTGCATGAATGTTAATGAATGTTAGTATATCATTAAGGCATCTCTAGAAGAATGCATATGAAGTCAATAGCAGTATTATTTCATGGGAAATAAACTGGCTTATGGGTTTTCAAATATTTTATTTCCAGTGAATATCCATCTAGATCCTTTGCTTTTATGTAACATGCATTTAACACATTATTCTACTCAATAATAAATTTGAAAATTAAAAAAAAAACATTGACTTCCTCTTCTGGATAGTAAGTACTAGGTCAGGACTGATCAATATCGCTGCTGGAAACAGTTACAAAAACTGTTCTTATAACATATGTTATAAGAATTATGTATTTTTAAAAGTACTGGAGAACTATGGCAGCAACAAAGACGGATGGACTAAATCCCAGAGGGGACAGCCATTAAGGGTGAGCTGAATATTCAGGGTAGTTCTTTTATTGCCAGTTCTGGGAGTGAGCTTAGATGTGATCCAGCCAAAGGAATATTTTAGGGAGAAGAGAAATGAGTTAAACTTTAAGTAATTGGATATGACTAGAAGGGAAAATTACAGAGTTGAAGAATTTCAAACACATCCTTTCAGGTTTTTCCCTAATAATTTTGCTGGAATCTGAGATGTACAAAGGGTAAAGAGCTAGACCAAAATCTGAAAGGCAGAATAAAATCTTATGCTCTCATTGACAAAAACTTGTTGGAGAGGGAGCCTGAAAACAAGTCAGTAAAGACATGGATCCCTATTGCAGTGGTTCCCAAAGTGTGGTTATAAACTCGCAGCATCAACATCACCAGATAACTTGCCAGAAATATGAATTTGGAGGTACTACCCTAGACCTACTGAATCAGAAACTTTGAGAAACTCTAAGGTACATCACAGTCACCTGCAGGGATTATTAAAAAACAGATTGCTGAACCTTAGCCTCAGAGTTTCTCTTTCAATAGGTCTGGGGGGTGGCTTGAGAATTTGGATTTCTGGCAAATCCCCAGGTGATTCTATGACTGCTGGTCTAGGGACCACACATTAAGAACCTCTGCCCTGAAGAGAATGGCAAATTGAGGCTGAGGATCAACAATCATTATTCACCGAGGGGCACTCACCAATTCTCAGCACTATTGGAGGCTAACAATCTAGGCCTATTACACAGTAGAGGGCATTTTCTATGTGCAAGGAACATAAAAACCAGAACGGAATTTATTTGTACAGGGCTAAAGTGACAATATAGGAAACATGGGATTTTAAAGATCTTTCTTTAAGACCAACACATTTGCAAAATATCGAAGCTGCTTGGGGAATGAAGCTGCAGAACTAAGCTAAAAACATCTGAAAAGCAGAGCAGCATACCTGAAGTTTGAGCAAATAGAAAACTACCAGACTTCCAATTAAAATTCTGGAGCACCATGGCCTATGAACAGAGGTAATCCTGAGGAAGGCAGAGTCTTACCAAAATTTCAACTCAACCTCAAGCCTTGATTAGATTGATGTGGTCAGCCACTTCACCCTATCTGCCTAAGAGAGAAAGTAGGATACCTTCTCAGATGCAAGGTGTTATCTGGAGTCTCTACCTTTCTTTCTTATGTGCACAATGGCTGGCACATTTAAAAAAAAAAGAGAGAGAGAGAGTGAAAGACATATGAAAATAGGTAACATGATATGGTCAATATCCAAAAGAAAACAAACAATAGATGCAGAGTAACTAGTATAAAATAAGCATAGTTAATTTTACAGAGGGGGCAAGAGGGAGGTAGGTATCATTATGCAAAGTAACACGAGCGATATTTGTGGTAATGGAACTATTCAGTATCTTGACTTTGCTGATGACTGGTGTTAAAACTGTATAGCACTTAATACATGCCCCCACCCCACTCAACCATACAAACAAGTACAAGTAAAACTGAAGAAAATTTAATAAGATCAGTAAATTGTATCAATTGGTGCATTGTATCAATATCAACATTTGTGCATTTGTGATATCATACTATTTGTGATATTGTACAAGATGTTATGATTGAGGGGAACTAAGAAAATTGCACAAGGGATTGCTCTGTATTAATTCTCATAACAGCACATGAATGTACAATCATCTCAGTAAAAATTTCCATTAATAAAAAATATTCTCCTATCTTCACAGAGTTAGAGTAGGCAAAACACTTTTTAAATAGGGCATAAACAATACCAACAAAAAAAATTTGATGTACTGTATTTAAATTAAGAACTTTTGTTCATCCCCCCAAAATTAAGATAGAAAGGTACAGAGTAGAAGATATTTGTAATACTTGACAAAGGACTCACATTCAGAATAAAATAAACTTTTACTTTACAATTCAGTGAATAAAAGGAGATAAACAACAGAAAGAAAATGGGCTGTACTTTATAAGATATGATATCTAAATGGACAAAAAAAAGCATATAAAAACACTTAATAACAGTCATCAGGGAAGTGCAAATTAAAACTGCAACGTAATAGTACAAAATATCCACTAGAAGGGCTAGAATGAAAAAATGTAGAAAACATCTAGTGCTGATGAAGATGGGGATCAACAAGAACCCTCCAACTTTGCTCACGAAGTTTCATTTGTGGCAACATAAATGAGCCTGGATGACATGTTAAGTGAATAAGTCAGACACAGAAAGATCAACACCACATGTTCTCACTCATATGTGGGAGCTGAAAAACAATAAGTTGAACTGTTAGAAGTAGAGAGTAGGATTGTAGTTACTAGAGGCTGGGAAGGGGAGTGTGGAAGGGGAACAGTGAGAGGTTGGTTAAGGGACAAAAAATTATAGGAAGATAGAAAAAGTAAGTTATGGTGGTATACAGTGTGCTAGGCATCTATAATTAACAATAATGTATAGTATGTTTTCAAATGGCTAGAAGAGAGAAGTTCAAATGTTCTCATTAGAAAGAAACGATTAATTTTTGTGATGATGAATTTGCTAACTAACCTGATTTGATCCTTACACATTGTATGCATGTATCAAAACAGAACTCTGGGGGCCGGCCCGGTGGCGCACTGCTGCAGTGCGCCGCTTGGGAGCGCGGTGGCGCTCCCGCTGAGGGTTCGGATCCCACATACAGACCGGTTCCCGCTCACTGGCTGAGCGAGGGGCGGGCGCAGCACCGAGGGTTGTGATCCTGTTGCCGGTCCCGGTCCGGTGCGGGCGCAACACTGAGGGTTGCGATCCGTTGCCGGACACGAAAAAAGACAAAAAGGAAAAAAAAAAAAACCAGAACTCTGTACCCCATAAATATGTAAAATCAATATGTTTCAATTAAAAATAATAAACTTAAAAATAACTTTGCTCATGGGAATGTAAGTTGGCATAAACACTTTGAAAAACTGTTTAACCATATTTATTAAAGTCAATAATGGAGCTAACTCGTTAGCTCACTTGCTTAGAGTGTGGTAATGATAACACCAAGGTCAAAGGTTCAGATTCTCATACTGGGAAGTTGCCCAAAAAAAAACAAAACTGAAAATGTGCATATTTTGTGACTCAGCAATTCCATATTTAGGTATATTCTAACAGATATCTGTAATATGTGCACCAAAATACATGTACAAAAATGTCCGTAGTGGCACTATTTATATAAGCCCCAAACTGGAAATGAGTCAAGTCCGTTGGTAGAATGGATAAATATGAAATACTCTACAGTAATGGCAACAAATGAACTACAAGTTTACGTGTTTGAATCTCACAAACATAATGTTGAGAAAGAGAAGACAGACATAGGGTTACATTTATAAAAAGTTCAAAATTAGGCAAAAAAAAAAAATAAAGGATGATGTTAGAGGTCAGCCAGTCTTGGTGGATAGTGACCTAATACAAGTAAGGGGGAATTTCTGGGGTTCTGATAATATTCCACTTCTTGATTTGGATGCTAATTTCTTTGTAAAAATTCATTAAGAAGTACACTTGTGAGTTTTGATTTGTATGTTATATTTGAACAAAAATTTAATTAAAATGAAATATATATATTTTAAAGAAATCAAGGAAGGGCCGGCCCGGTGGCGCACTGGATAGTGCGCTGCTTGGGAAGCGTGGCGGCGCTCCCGCCCGAGGGTTCGGATCCCACATACAGACCGGTTCCCGCTCACTGGCTGAGCGAGGCGCAGGAGCAACACCGAGGGTTGCAATCCCGTTGCCGGTCCCTGGTCCGGTACGGGGGCAACACTGAGGGTTGCGATCCGTTACCGGACACGGAAAAAGACAAAAAAAAAAAAAAAAAAAGAAATCAAGGAAATGAGAATAAAATAATAGAAAATTTCACTATAGAATTTGAGTCTATGGGAAAAATAAAATGGATATTTTAGCAAGAAAAATATAATATCTGAAAGTAAGAACTAAATGGATGAGTTTAATAGGATTGGTGCTGAAAAATATGGTTAGTGACATATCAGTAGAAAATAACCAGACCAGAACACACAGTGTAAACTGAATGGAAAGACATATAAAATCATAGGTGACATGTGGAAAATCCTTTTAAGGTCTTACATACAGTTGGAGTCACAAAAGGGCAGGAGAAAGGACTTAAACAGGGCAGAAATTTTATTAAAATAAATAATAGTTGAGAATTTTTCAACTTATAAAACTTAACTTATAGAACCACAAAGCATAGATAATACCTGTTATAATAAAGGCAAAGAAAATCACACCTAGACGCATCATTGTCAAACTTAAAAATCAAAAAGAAATAGAAAATCTTAAAAGCAGACAGAGAAAAGATACGTTACTTTCAAAGAATTTAACAATATTACTGACACATGACTTCTCAACAGTGACAGTGGATTCAGAAGAAAGTAGAATGACTTCTTTAAAGTGCTGAAAGAGGCTGGCTGGTTAGCTCAGTTGGTTAAAGCATGGTGCTGATAACTCCAAGGCCCAGTGTTCAATTCCTGTGCTAGCCAGCCACCAAAAAAGCGGGGAAAAAAAAGAATGAAAGAAAGTGCAGAAAGAAAATAAATCACAACTTAGAAATCTATACACAGTGAATGTGTTCTTAAAAATAAAAATAAGATAAAGATGTTTTCACACAAAAGAAAAACAAAAGAGAGTATCCATGTGGCAAATGATTACATGAAAATGGGCCTAACTTAATTAGTTATTCTTCAGCGAGATGCTACCTCATACTCACTAGAATGGATTAAATAGAATTATAGAAAATCCTATTTGTTACAAAGATGTGGAAAAACTGGAACTTAAGAACACTGTTGATGGAAGTGTAAATTGGCCAAAAAATTTGGAAAACTGTCTGGAAGTTCTATTGAAGTATATATTCACATACTCTATGAACTATCTCTTCCACTTCTACATGTATATTCAACAGAAATAATCATAGCAGTACTATATACCTGGACTGGAAACTACTTACCTGTTTACAGACAGTAGATTGAATTAATCAAGTGATGTATCTTTACATAAAGGAATATTATATAGCAACAACTATGGATGATTCTCATAAATACAATGTTGAGCAAAAGAAGCCAGAGACAAGAGTACATACTGTATGATTCTACTTGTGCAATGTACAAACACATGCAAAACCAATTCATGCTATTTGAAGTCAGGATGGTGATTATGTTTGGGGGTGGGTGACAGGAAAAGTCTTCTGAGGATGTGGTAATATTCTTTTTATTTATCTAGGTGCTGCCTACACATATATATTTAGCTCCTGAAAATTTATTGAGCTGTACGCTGATAACATATGAACTTTTCAATATGCATATAAAACTATAATAAAGTGAAAGAATACTTGAAAGTCGATATAAAAATAACTAGTCTTAGATATCAACAAATAATAAATAATTGAGGGGTATACTCTACAGAAATCCTATAACATATAAAAATGTCCAATAATTACAAAATGACAAAAATTAAACTAAAAAAAACAACTGAAGTTCCTGATAAAGTGGTTTAGTACCAGTAATTCCCCACGTGGAGCACATTGCAGATAATTACAGTCTAGGGTTTTCTTTGACTAGTTAACTTCATAGATATTAGATTATATGTAACATATCTATTTGGAGCTCTTCTATATATTGTGGCTGGAAACTGAAAAACTAAAGGATCTTTGTGGAACAGAGATCTGAAGAGTTATAATCTTTTTTAAAGGATTGTGACATCCAGTTTCCATAAATGGGTACAGAACAAAATATTTTAGGCCTTTATATAAAGGAGTAAGAATGCAGTTTATTTGATAAAAAATAACCAGTATTTTACAATTGCCAGTATTTTACAATTTTTGACCTAAAGGAGACAATATTTTGTAGTTCAACCTAATAAATGCCAAACCCTATATTTGGACCCCTGTATATGCTTTACAAGGGCTCAACCTGCTCACAGACTTCTTCTAATTACATTTTAGATGAGAAAAGATATGTATAAAGTCTTGGTAAAATTGAATTTGTACTATCAGATTATTTCTTTTTGAAAGACTGAAGTTTATAATCAGAAAATGAGGAAGTTACTCTTTTATTAGAGGGTGTAAGATCTAATTAAGTCTTGGTTGACTGATGTGGTTCTTCCTCTTTGTATACCAGAGTAACTAACCAACACAAGATTAGCTCCATTTATTTCCTCTAAAACCTAGACACAATCCCAATTCCAGAAATCTTCTCCTTTGCTCTTATTAAGAAAAACACATTGAGACAAGTAGACCTCGAGATAAGCTGTCTGATTCTACTTGGACAGAACGTGATGACAAGCCAAGTGCAGGAGGGATTTCACTAACATGCTGGCTTTATGCTCCACTGCACCTTGGAGGCTTGTCGGAGGTGTTGGAATATGTATGATTAGTCACTACATTTGGACTAATGAGGAATCTCTATGTTTCTGACACGTGGTAGAGTATGAATAGCTGTATAGATCTGAAATCATTGATTTCATACATTCATTTCATTTTGAAGAGACTAAATTATTTGAGCCACAGGGAAGTAATATCCTTCCAGTAATTCAGCTGAACTGTCACTGGAGCTGAACTTGTTACCCTGAGGGGAAATTTGGCCTCTGGTTCTTCTGAATTACTTGGTTCATTTTTTTCTTTTTTTTTTCTCTGCATATTGTCAGCTTCCCCTTAAGGCTAGTTTATGTGTCAAGGGGTCCACTAGGAATAGAACAGGGAAATCTTGCACAGGGCCCTGGGAGAGCCTGTACAGCATAGCGGAAAATGTACACAAGTCCCAGGGATACAAATAGGCTGTGTTAACATGCATCTCCTTTGTTCATGAGTTTACTGTTGTCATTTTAAAGTAAAGGAGGCAATATGTAAGTTATTTTCAAAAGTGAGCTGCAAGGACATTGTAGAATAAGGAATACAAAGTAAGTTTGAAGTCCAGTGGCAAAGACTACAACATGGAGATAATTGATGAACAGCAGATGTAACAGCAAGTGCTCAGCAGGTACCCTGCACAGCTGTATTCTCAGCACTGGGGTTCACAGTAGGGGAGTCCCACAGTGTTGAAATGCAGTTTCCTGATCAAATGACCACAACAAGAAAATCACAGACCTTCGAAGAACCCTTTGGGGAAATGCTCCTGGACTCCACTTGAACAGTTAATGCCGGTGGAGAGATGTTAATGAAGCTTAAGTAGATACAGCTGGCTTCTCTTGTCTCTCAGAGACACAACCATTATGCACAAAAGACACGGTCAATGACGACTTTGATTAGCTACTGGCTTGGTCTATCTGTGTACCTATTCCCTTAATTAGAGTAGTTTGTTACGGGTTCATTATTTTGTAAATCAACGTAGGACATGGTTACAATTTTTAAAAATGCTTTTTATTTTTTATTTATTTATTTTATTTATTGAATCAAAATTGATTATACATATTTTGGGGGTTCAACATTGAGATACATTGATCAAATCAATATTACTAGCATATATATTGTTACAAATTGTAATTATTCTTTATGCCCCTTGTCCAATCTCTCCCCATCTCCTTCTCCCTCCCCCCTCTCCTCTAATTACCCTAGATTTCTTCTCTACTTCTGAAGAAATAATGGTTTCTCTGTTGATTTGTTGCCTAGATTATCTGTCCAATGCTGAGAGGTGTGATCAGGTCCTCCAATATTATCATAGAGCAGATGCTTCTTCTGTCACTCTGAAATGGGCTTTGTGGAGAGAGACAGCCTCTTCTTTTCTTTATCTCTGCTGGTGACTCTCCTTGTGTCAATGCACTCCAGTGGTTGGCGGACCATCTGCATGATGGTTATGGTGTCTAGCCACTTTCGCAGCAGCCGTGGTTATTGTGGTGGCTGTGGTGGGCCACCCACGTGGAGGTGATGTTTTTGGCATGCTCCTTGGCGCTGGCAGTGTGCGTGGTTGGGGGGTGTGTCTGGTCCCTGGCTCCATACCTTGGGTCCCCAGGGGCGCCCCAAGGTGCTGGCGCCATGTGCCTGGCTGTGGGAGGGGGGTCCAGATCCCAGCTCCATACCTCAGGTCCCTGGGTGGGCCCCGAGGCACTGGCATGGTGTACCCGGTTGTGGGAGCGGGGACCTGGACCCCTTCTCCATTCCTCAGGTTCCTGGGCAGGCCTTGAGGCACTGGAGCGATATGCCTGGTTGTAGAAGGGGGGTCCAGTTCCCAGCTCCAAGCCCCAGGCCCCCAGGCGGGGCCACAAGGCACTAATGTTTTGTCCTTCGCTTACTTCTAAAATGGGGAACTTCCTGTGGGAACCAGTACTTGAGCACTGTAGTTGAGCTAAATTGCTGCTTTGCTGCTATTTCCTTAGGGAAGGCTTTTTGTGCAGCTCAGGGTTTAATGGTTGACCTTCTAGGTATTTCCGGCTCTCCAGAGACCCAGTGGATCTGAGTTGTGTAGAAACTCTGATCTGGGCCTGAGTTTTTTCATCAAACTGCACCCCATGCAATTCTGCATTCCTGACCAGTCTCCTCTGAGTAGTCCTGCGCTGATTGGGGGGCAGATCAGCTGTCTTTGCTGTGTCCCAGTGTTCTGCTGGTGGGCCCATCTCCCCCACCACCCGTGCTCCAAACACTTCCCATGGAATAGGCCCTGTGCCAGTCCCTTGCGATGACTCTCCGGCCTCTGAATGGCTTTCTTTTTTCAGTTGTTCTGGCTCCTTGATCCTGTGTGGGTCCACAGGAACCCTATTAGTGGTCTTGCTGTCCTGGGTGCCACCAAGGCCCTCTTCTCCCCTGCTGCCTCCAAGTAACTCCATCTGAAGGGCACAGCTGCAGCTTCTGCTGGTTCCTACTCCATGCACGGCTGTGGCCCCAAATGCTTAGAGCAGTTTTTTCTTTCTCTCATCGTGGTTTTTCCCACCTTCATGAACTCCGTAGGTCTCTCTTCCTCTTCTCCTGAGCTCCAGTGGCTCCAGCTTAGTTGATGTTACATTTTTATAGTTGTAAATTGGTTGATTTGTGGGAGAGAGTGACACTGGGGACCGTCTATTCAGCCATCTTGACTGGAACTCAAAAAAATGCTTTTTATAGATGAGAAAATAATCACTTTATTTTCAGAAATATCATTTTTGGTTTTATGTTTTAAAATACATAGATGTCTATGTCTTTTTCTAGGCATAACATCAAGTGACCACAACCTTAGACAACAAATACATTTACATGGTAAATAATTCATTTCTTGTCTTCTGATTTTACTCAGGACTAAACTTGAAGCTTCCCACTGAAAAGCAAATTTGAGTTTATTTCTTCAGCAGAAAAAGAGAACTTCTGGTCACCATCGTCACAACTATCCTTTGCACACAAAGAGAAATTTGAGGCAAGAAAGAGCACTATTTAAAGATATTAAGTATACCTTTATTATTTTATTTACAGCAATAGAGGAATTTTGTTTGCTTTGATTTCTGAGTGCAAACTAGTAGCTGTTGAAGAGACAAGCTAACCAACTAAGAAAGTTGTCATATCTGAAAGCCAAACATCTGTAGCAAATCTACTCCTGTTTACAGACTTATTTACGAAAATGTAGTTCTGTCTACATTGTTACATATACCCATTTCTTCCTTTCTTAGGGTACTGACTAAATTAAGCACATTAAACTTGGAATAGTTCCTATTTTAGCTATTCGGTCATTTCTCTGCCAGTTATCACTGTGGCTTGTCTTAGTTTCCCAGGGCCACTGCAAAAATTTTCCATGAACTGGATGGCTTACGACAAAAGAAATTTGTACTTTCATAGTTCCAGAGGCCGTAAGTGTGAAATCAAGATGTGGGGAGAGCCACACTCCCTTCTAAGGCTCTAGAGGAGAATCCTTCTGCCTCTTCTAGCTTCTGGGGGCTCTAGGTATTCCTTGGCTTATGACTGCACAAGTCCAATCTTTGCCTCCATTTTCACATGGCCTTCCCCTCTGTGTCTGTGTCTCCTTTTCTGTCTCTTAGAAGGACACTTGTCATAGGATTTAGGGCTCACCCAAGTAATTTAGGATGATGTCATATGAAGATCCTTAACTTAATTACATCAGCAATGACCCTTTCTTCAAATAAGGTAACATTCACAGGGTCTGAGTAACACAATATGGACATATTTTGGGGGGTACCATTCAACCCACTAAGTGGCATAATGACCGAGGATATTTAATGTTGCCTGAGGGCAGTATAGAGGAAAGATAGGGAGGCTGAGGAGTTTTAGAAGTGTATGGCAAAAGTGATTAGGCAGCATAGTTCCAATGAAGGAAGCATTTCCTTGATTATAAATGGCATTTATTGGGAATCTAGGATAGGTATAGCTGTATTATTTGGTGCTCTAAGTTTAGTAGGCCAGTATAGTTCTTGCCCTCAGAATGCCATGATTTACTCAAAGTATGACCTTCAAAGTTTGTTCTTTTGTGTCTTGGTTTTTCTCTTTGGCAATTATGAATGTCATTTATTTTCCTCTCAGAAAACTAGAAACATTAATTAAACTAGTAGGCAACCATGTGGGTTGGAATTTATCCCATGTTCATATGCAGGTCTCCTTTACAGAAAAACACCAAAGGTCTGAGAGTTCTTTCAGTCATCTTATATAAATAATTACAGCCAAAATGATTAATCCCTGACTTTTCCATCAACAACTTTAATGTTTCAGTCTAAACTGTCTTCAAGATAAATTATCCATAGTGATATTAATTATAACAGGATTTCTTGAGAGTGTAAATCAAGTGCTTCATAAAATCATTCAGGTTTATTAATTCCAAAATCTACACAATGCAAAATTTCATGGAAATGCAGCATGCTCTAACTGATGTTGTTTTAAAGAAAAATAGGATGTCAGGACTAGAGAAATACATTTATATAATATCTACAAGAAAAAGAAATTCAGTGTCCAAGGGTAAAGAAAACAGAAACATTACAGAACCTATGAATACATTTACTAAAATTGTTTTTAAAAATGAATTAATGCTTACTTTACTTCTCTCCTGGGGCTATTGTGTGAAAGGAGGTAATGCATGAAAAAGATCCGTATTTGATAAGATAATGCTAAATGTGCAAATGCACATGTGCAGTGATAATGCTAAATGTGCAGTATTTATAGCATCTCTGTTATTACTAGAAAAGTCTCTTACATTTTTATAAATCTGTGATGTTTAAATAATTTTATTTTTTTTTGAAATTGATGAAAGCACTTGGAGAGAGAAATATAGGGGTTGCTTTATTTCTGGAGGCAGATGATTCTCAACATTTTCTCTTGTTATTCAACATTCACATCCATAAACCCACACATACATAATTTCCATACTCATTTTAAGGAGATAATATTTCTGACAGCTATTCTTGGAATAAAAACAAGAAAGAATGGGGAGGAAGCTATCAGTGGAAACCGGCAGTAATGGAATTAATCACTGTGTGATATAAACACTAGGAGCATTAAGTAAATGTCAGTTATTAGTCAACCAAATTGGGAGGCAACAGACATCTTGCTTAGCAAAATATATGAGAAAGTAGTCATTTTTAGAGACTTTAAAGAATCCTATACATAAGGCCAGTTCAAATGCTAAATCAGCCTGGTACAGTTCCCAAGAATTTTTTAATGCCCATATTTTAAAAAATACAAATAAGCAATATTGCAAAAATAACAAGCTAAAAAACAAAAACAAAAAACAGGAAGTCATCCTGAGCATCACCATCTTAGCAAAAAAAAAACATTTTAATATAGTTTTTCTCCTTCTATCCCTATAGTTTTATGATAGGCAAAATTTTTTCAGTATATATTTATTTCACATAACAATACAATATGGACATGTTTCCATTTAGCTGCATAAGGCTTTATCTTAACATATAAAAGCATAAAAACATTCAATTCAATTGATAGTGTAAAATTCAATTGACTATATTTGAATAGAAACATAAGTAGTTTTCAATTGGTGCATGAATTATAAACCAATGTATTAGTTTGAAAGAAACCTTCGTGGCCAGGATCACATAACATTATTTTTTAAACCTTAGAACTAAGGTTATTTGTAACTATTGGACTCATTTGTGGCATAGTTTTTCCCTTGAACACATAAAATATTATTTTGTCATTTGTTCATTCAATACATTTTTGAGACTAAGTAGAGGAAACAATAACAAAAGGCTTAAAAACCAATGGCAATCAGGGATCAAATTTTCAAGTGAGCAAAGAGAGAAGACAATAGTTAACAAACTTCACTGTAATTTTGGACAGACCTAAGTGTTTGAAGAAAACTAAATATGAGCATATGAATAAGAGTGATAGAGTGACAGGCACTTTACATAAAGTATTGATAAGGAGACACAAGGTTTTTCTTCTTCTAAGGGTGATATCCTACCTCCCATGTCTACCTTCTCAATTAAAAACTATGTGAGGGCACTTCAAAAAGTTCATGGAAAATAGAATTAACAGATAATACAAATCTTTCTGTGAACTTTTAAAAGTACCTTCATATATGTCATTTGTTTTTTGTACCTTTTTCTGTGCAGAACAGAGGGTAATACATAGCCCAAGCAGGATTATTCATTCAGAATTTGGAAGTGAATCAATGCTGATGACTATAGTTCCTTGGAAAAATATTTTAAGAATAAGAAGCCAGTAATCCGAAAGTACCAATGTTGACTAAAAGGAGAGTTTTCGTACTTTCTCATCTCTTAATTTTATAAAAAACTCTTCCTTCAGAGCCACCAGCTACAGATGGGATGAGTGGAAAATGACTTATTCTTAGAATATATCTTGCCATTATCAAAGCACTGAATCTGAAATTGCTTGAGGTACAGAGTAGGCAGTAACTCTTCTTCTCTTCTTCACATTTAAGTGATGAGATTATTGAGAGCTGTGTCTAAATGGACCCAAGTGTCAAAACTGGAATTAAATATTCCAGTCTTTTACATCTTGTAATAAGTGCTTCTTGCCATCATGACTTTTCAAGTCAAAGTAATTTCATTCCCTATCTTATAGTACCATTACTGCAAAATTAAATTGCATCAGATTTTTACTTCTCTGAGACCAAACTTCAGTTTGCATCTTACAGCCTAGTACAAACATTTACTCTTAATGCCATTGTGGACTTCAGGATATTTTGATATTATACCTTTTCTTTTTAATTTACATCAGTAATCTAACCTCTGCTTGGAACCAAAAACTTAGGATAGTTTGCTGTTTTCTTTCTTTACTTGATCTCTATAGAATAGTCTCCTCTCTGAGAATGTTTCACACATTTTGTCATCAATGTCAGAATATGCATTTTGGTGCTTAGAATGGCATTCTGTGATTTGTATGGGCCAAAGAGAGAAAGAACATGAATCCATGAATCCCATTTATACCTGTGGGGCTTGGGATTGCATAGAATGTGGGTCTCCAAAAGAAGCTGGGTACTTGGACCCACAAGAACAAAAGCAATCCTTCTGAATGAACAAGAATCTGATAGAGTAGGCCAGCACGACCTGGATGTCGAGGACATGTGATCTTGGAAAGTATGTTTCAAGGTTGTTCTTGATCCGACAGGTCAGCTCTGCTCCCTGCCATCCTCCAGCCAACCTGCTGTGGGGAGCTTCTGTCGTTTTGCAAGGGGGTAGGGTCCTGGCATTGAGGAATGGTGCAGGCTACCACAGACTGGAACTCCAGAATGGCTGAGGACACCGTCAAAACTAACTCTGCAGAACTAACTTCTAGACTGAAGATCAACCTAATGATCCTGAAAAAATAAGCAGAAGAAGAGTAATAAAGAGCATGTCTCTGGTTAAGTTAGAGGAAGTGGGCAGTGGGTGAGCAGCAGAGCAACTGAAGACAGCAGCAGAGGACAGTCACAGCTGTGGGGCTGCAGCTCTGATTCTGTGCGAGACTCCTGCTCCCACCACCCTGTATCTCCTACCCACTCCTCCTCCCAGCCATTTCTCATGGGTTAGTGTCCTTATCTGAGACTCTTAAACTGATGAAGAATAAGGAACATTTTATTGCATATATAAACATACCTGGAAATTCTCAGGAATACTGGAGCCAAATAATTACACAAAAATATGGACATTCCTGCTTATCAGGTTGAGTAAGAGCCAGAGCAGTGAGATCTGGAGTCAAATATACCATGTCCCATAAAGAATGACAATTTTTCTTCATCAGTGTGTGAGGCTGTGCAAAGTAAATCCGGATTGTACATGGGTAACACTGCAAATACTTTTCCATTTATTGTTACCTTTTTCTGAAACTCTGTAAACTGAGCAGGGCTGATATTTTTTATTTATTTATTTATTTATTTATTTATTTTTTTTGTCTTTTTCCGTGTCCGGCAGCGGATCACAACCCTCAGTGTCGCCCCCGTACCGGACCGGGACCGGCAACGGGATCGCAACCCTCGGTGCTGCCCCCGCGCCTCGCTCAGCCAGTGAGCGGGAACCGGTCTGTATGTGGGATCCGAACCCTCGGCGGGAGTGCCTCCGTGCTTCCCAAGCGGCGCACTGTAGCAGTGCGCCACCGGGCCGGCCCCTATTTATTTTTTTTAATGGTGGGGAAATTACTGTCCAGAGAGGTTGAGTGAAGTTCCATCTCTGGGATGATATTCCAGGAATTTATTGCTTTAATTGCATATATCGTGAATTATCTGCTTAATTTTGGTATTTTCTATGTTTGTGCATTTGTCTAAATTTCTGGTATTCATACGAATTTATGCAAGGGTTGTTCAAAATGTTCATGGAAAAACAGAGCTAAAAAAGGATGCAGATCTTTCCATGAACTTTTCAAAGTGTGCTGTATTGTTATGCATGTTGTCTGCCTTATTCTATATTGGTACAAACTTCTTTGATTCAAATACATAGATAATAGTCCGTAGTAAAACTTATCAGATGCTCTATTAAATGATCTGAAATAAAATATTCATGTAATTTTAAAAGTTTTACTGGTTTCATTGATTTTTTTTTCTTTTTTAGAAGATTAGACCTGTTGAGATCCATAGAATCATATCATAGTTGCTTTTCTTAAAAATTTTAAATAAATCTTAGGGTCAGCTCTCCTAACTTCTCAGCTAGTGAGGAATCTTTTTAGTGAAAGCAGAATAAGAATCAAGCATTTAATTCAATCAGTTTCTAATGCTGTTCTGCCTGATCTACAGACTAAAAATTTTACTCATTTCTTTTTTTTTTTGGCTAGTCTGCTGACTTATTTATATTTTTTAATTTAATTTTATTTTATTAAAACATAATTGATTGTACATATCTGTGGGATACAGCATTAAATATCAGTACCGGTGTGCAATATGTGATGCTCAAACCTGGATAATTAGTATACTCACCGTCACACAATGTAATCATATTTTGTGGCCCTTTACCAACCTCTCTCCTCCCCTTTTCCCACCTCTGCTGGCCTCAGTTCCGTTCTCTCCTTTTGCAAGTTCAATAAATTATTGTAATTGTTGTTTCTTTTTTTCTTGTTTTGTTTATTCGTTTATTTTTTTTTTAGCTCCCACTTATGAGCACCTCTTTCTGTGTCTGGCTATTTTCACTAAACATAATTTTCTCTAAGCTCATCCATGTTGCTGCAAAAGGCCGAATTCCATTCTTTTTCATGGAAGAGTAATATTGCATTAAGTATAAATACCACATTTTCCTTATCCAGTTGTCCGACAATGGACATTTAGGTTTGTTCCAACTCTTAGCTATTGTAACTAGAACTGCAATGAACATGGAAGTGCAGGTGTCCCTTCAACATGGTGATTTCCATTCCCTTGGGTATATACCCAGCAGTGGGTTTGCTGGATTATATGGCATTTCTATCTGTAGTGGTCTGAGGAACCTGCATATCGTTTTCCATAGTGGCTGCACTAATTTACAGTCCCACCAGCAGTGTAGAAGGGTGCCCCTTTCTCCGCATCCTCCCCAGCATTTGTTATTCTCTGTCTTTTTTGATAATGGCCAGTCTAACTGGGGTGAAATGATATATCAGTGTGGTTTTGATTTGCATTTCCCTGAGGCTGAGTGATGTTGAGCATTTTTTATGTCTGTTGGCCATTTGTATATCTTCCTTTGAGAAATACCTATTTAGCTCCTTTGCCTATTTTTTTAATTGGGTTACTTGCTTTTTCTTTTTTCTTTCTTTCTTTCTTTTTTTTTTTTTACAGAATTTTGTCCATTTCAAAGGACTTTCTAAAAAGTCAGTATAGGACTAAGAATTTCTCCTTATTTCCATATGACAAGAGCTGAACAAACTACCTTTCTGGTTTCTGCAGGAAGGGAAAACTAATTAGAATGTCACCTGAGGGAGCCAAAAAAGTAGAAAACTAACAAATCCTTAATATTTACCCAGAAAGAATTAGTTTAAATGAAAACCTCTCAGACCAGTTTTGTATTAAGTGTGGAGTGATCACACCAGCATTTCTGAGTGTAATATTAGATATCTCTGCATCACCCTTTGGTGTCTTGGCTAGTAAACTGAGGGCTGTGTTTAACTCCCATGAAACAGACGCCTCTGTTCTTACACTAAACACCAAACCGTTCTCAAGCCCTTTGAGATGGTAGTGTCAATTTTTTGCTTGTATTCTGGGTTTTGCAGTCCCTGCTGAATAGCTAACATTTATAGAGTGGTAACTATGTACCAGGCATGATTCCGAGCACTTTATAGGATTATTTTCCCAACTTGTACAACCTCCCTATAGGGTATGTACATCAACATCTTCATTCTACAGGTATGGAAACTGAGGCACAAAAACTTTAAATAACTCCCCTACAGTCACACAGCTGGAAATGGCAAGCCACGATTTGAATCCAGGTGCTTGAGCTCCTAAACCCATGCTCTTAACTGATTTCCGTTTTGCCCCTAAATGCTGGAGACTAATTTTGGATGCAGTTTGCTACTGTATTTTTGAGCAATTCAGCCATATTTATTTATTCATTTATTCCAGATTATTTATTGAAAGTTTTTGGAGAGCCAGTTACCATGCTTGGTCCTAGATAAACACAAAAACCTTTCTCTCAAGGAGTGAAAGGTAAGGAAGGCTGAACAGGAAAGCTGTGATTGCAGTGTGTGTAACAAGTACTGTAAGCCAGCGGTACAAAGACAGCAGACTGTGAGGAACAGTGAAGGGACACCCAGATCTCAGTGAGTCAGGGAGGCTTCCTAGTGGAGGTACATTTGAGCTGAGTTTTGAAGGACAGTAAGAGTAAGCTAGGTAGAGGGAGTGTGGACAGAATTCTAGGTAGTAATGACAACATGTATGGAGGAAAGGAAGCACAGAACAGAAACACTGGGGGAACTGCAATGGTTGGTTTGACCAGGCCAAAGGTATCTGCAGCAGTGGGGCAGAAGGAATGACAAAGGAGGCAGGACCAAATAGCTCCCATTGCAGATTACATGTACTCAGCACTCTGTAGTCCAGGCATTGAGGCAAGGGCTTCACACTGATTCCTTCATTTAATCCTTACAAATGCCAAACTTGGAGACTGTTGCTATTTCATTGACATACAAGAGGACTGAGGCACAAAGTTGTGAAACCATTTAGCCAAAGTCATACAGACAGGATTTGAGCCAAGGCAGAAGAATTCCAGAACTCATGCTCTTTATCCTGCACTCTACCAGCAAGCTCATGACAATCTTTGCCTACTGGGCCAATGAGACTGAAATTTCTGGGATGCTTCTGTAGTAGAGACAACCAAAGACTGCCTGCCATATGCTAAAGCAGATTCCCCGTGGGCTAATTTCTTTCATGCCTTTATTTAATTTGTCTAATAAAAATAGCCACAATTTATTCACACTTACTATTTGCCAAGTGTTAAATAATCATGTACATGATTTTAATTTGCATCTACAACAATAAGTAATTCTGATAAACTAAGTTATGTTACAGAATAAAACTGATTAATACTGTACAGGTCCTGGTGTCAAAGTCAAAATGCAGACTCAGTTTAACTGATTGGAAAGCATTAATTCTTTTGCTATATTCTTTTCATAAAAGCATTGCAATTTTTCCATAAACTTGTACTGTAAAAAATATATTTGGGACTAAAGTCTCAGGATTTAATACAACCAATTTCAGCACTTGGGTTCCAAGGTGCTATTTAATTGGCACTGTTCCAATAGAGAGAAATGTGGAAAGCTCAGCTATTAATGCGTGATTTACTGTTGTTTAAACATTTATGATCTTGTTTCCTTGGAGCAAGTTCTCATCAATTTATGATGCGATTCCTTGGCAGCCTAGTAAGCTAAGTCTTTTTAAAGTGACCTCAAAATTTAAAGTACTAAACTTCTGACATTTTTTATAATTACTTCAGTGAGAATTAAATGCTTTTAACCCTTGCATTCATTGAGTAAAGCAGTTGTAAGTAGTTCATATGTTTACAGAGAAATTTTTATATAGACTTTTAGATATTTTTGAGTAGAAAGAAGCTCACTAATAGGCAATGTTCTTTTGTCTATCAAAACTCTCTGGTATAACAATCATACTATAATGGTTAAGAAAAGTGAGTTTAGATTTGAATTTTAGATCCACCACCCACTAGTCTTATTTTCCTCCTTTGCAAAATGGATATAATACTAACAGCGACCTCACTGGGTGGATGGGAATATTAAATGTAATAATGCATATCTTAAAAAACAACTTAGTGAAGTCTAGCACAAAGTAGGCATTCTACAAACTTCCCCACTAACCCCCTCATATCTGTTTTGCCTTCTCTCTCATTTCCCCAAGCATAACAGTTTCATTCTAACCAGCTGTATCTTTCAGATAGATTGTCAGTCTGCTTCTTTTCTTATGTGCACATAGATCCTCACCAACTGCTACAGTGAGAAAGTGTCCCCTCCAAAATTCAGGTGTTGCCAATGTGATAGTGTTAAGAGGTGGGGCCTTTAAGAGGTGATTAGGCCATGAGGGCTCCTTCCTGGTAAATGGGGTTAAGGCTCTTGTAAAAGAAGTTTCATGTAACATTCAATTACTTTTTGCCCTTCTGCCTTCCACCATGTGAGGCACAGCAAGAAGGTACTCACAAAATGCTGGCATCTTGATCTTGGACTTCCCAGCCTCCAGTACTATGAGAAATAAATTTCTATTCTTTATAAATTTCCCAGTTTCAGATATTCTGTTATATCAGCACAAAATGAGCTAAGACACCACTTATACCATTCTTCCTGCTCTTTTTGGAATTGGCCCAGCCTTGGTCTAACCACAGGTTGACACCAACTAACTGGGTGAGTTTGGGCTAATAAGTCAGTCTAGACCTCATTTCCAGAATCTGAAAATGTGAAACTATTTTCTTGATTTCACTGACTTTGGAAATTGGAGTATAAAACTTAGGATGTAGTAATTCCTTCTCTTAAAACATCTAGCAGATGGGTTGTCTCACCTCCCTACCTGAATATTGAAGGAGGCCCCCCAAATTACTATTAATAAGTCCATAGCTAAATTTCTCAGCAGATGCAACAGCACTGAAAACAGAAATTATAAGCTCAAATTTGACTTCCTCTTGTATTCAGCAAAGGACTTAAAAAGATGAAGAGCATTATACTTATAGGTCCCACCTCTCGCAAGGGTACAGTGAAGACTAATAACCTTAACCCTATTAAGATCGGTTTTGTATAACTGTACCACCTCCAAAATATTTTCTGGCCTGTAATGTTGTTACTTGCCCTACCCCATTTATCAGTGTCATTTCTTTTGGCACCAGTAACTAATGTAGAAACATAAACCTTTCATTCAGAAACTAGCATCATTTTTTTCTGGACCACATGATGTAAAGTCAATATGTTTAAAGTTTGTGGAATAGGGGAAGTATTTTATTAAGACTCTGAAATTATTTATGGAAAATTCTTGACCTATTTACCATAAAATACCAAATCCCATGTTCTAAAGGAATTCTTTAGGTTTTCTCTTCTGGATCCTGATCTAAAGTTATTTTTCTTAAATACACTCTTCATGTCTTTTTCTGTCTTGGTGGGAAAGCAGTAATTAGAAAGCTGAGCTTATAGGCTCTGCATTAATCAAAACAACAAATAATCTGAAAGGCAAGACACTCAGAAATTTTAATTCTTGCTCCCTTTATAAAACCTATGTGTACTCCCTTGGAATGAGTGGCAGTCCAAACGGCAAGAAGCTTATCTAACTCACTGTGTTTGCTTCATCTAAAAAATGAACAAGTAAGTTTTATTGTTCTGTAGCACTGTTAGGAGACTACAGTTAACAATAATTTATTGTACATTTTCAAATAGCTAGAAGAGAAGATTTCAAGTGTCCCCAATGCAATAAATATTTGAAAAATAAATGTTTGAGGGGATAAATGCTAATTACCCTAATTTTATCATTGCATATTGAATACACGTATCAAAATATCACTCAGTACCCCATAAATACGTACAATTACTACATGTCAATTAAAATTGTCTTGAATAAAATATGGCAAGAGTGATGAAGTTTTGCTTCTGAGATTAGGTGACAAAAAGACCTGAATAACATTTGACAGTGCTTAATTTATATTTAATGAATGATGATACTTTGTAATCCTCTTTGCTCATCATTTTATTTGAATATTGATATTCTTAGTGAATATGGTTCAACATTTTCCATTCTCTTTCTCTTATTCAAGGATATTTATATTTGTGCTCTTTAACATAACCAAGAAGAAACAAAAATCTTAAAACATCTCTTTACCACCAAATCCAAGAGCGGTCACTTTCACAGCTCTCCTCAAAAACATTTGGCAGTTCAAAGATTATGGCTGATCTCAGAAGCAAAAGAATTGCAATGGCAGGAGAAAGTAATATAAAGAAGTTTCAACAATTATAAACACGTTAGTCTGACAATGACGTTGGCCTCTACTTAGGTGGGAATGCGGAATTTCTGGGAAGCATCAGAAAGTCAAAGAAGCATTCACTTATGAGTCCATTAGCATGTACTCCTTTTCATTACTTCTAGTTTTTTCCCCAATATTTTTTTCCATTTGTTCAGAAAATCAGTGATACAATAAAATGTTGAACTTCAGAAGGAGAGAACAGACCTATAGTTACAAGGGGTGGGAGAGGGGAGATAGGGAATAACTGGGTAAGGGACAAAAGAGTAATTATGGTTTATAATGATGAACATGCTAATAATATTAATTTGATCATCACATACTGTACAGAAATTCTGATAGTCAATGCTGTACCCTCATAAATATGTAAATCAAAAATAAATATGAAAATCAGTGATAATAATTTATATTTAGATAACCCTTTTCATCTCAAAGAGTCCCTAGCATGTTGCAAATCAAACTCTTCTGTATACCTCATCTACATTTAATCCTTTTTATGCCTCAATTAAATAGAAACCTAAAGCAACCAATTCTTTTCCATGTTTATGTACGTTGATGTTTGAGGACTGACAACTTGAATCATGCTCTTTACCAAACAAGCTGCAGGATCTTCCCTTTTATCAAAATAGTCCCAAAGAGCTGTAATTAAAATGAGGTGGCCGATAGGCTTTTTTTAATTACAGAAGGGCAAATGGCCTTAACCTTTGCAATATGGTGTCATAAAAGGCAGAGCTTACAAAGCGTGCCACTATTCCATCCATACATTTGAAATAATTAGATTGATGTTCTTATCTTCTTTATCATCTGACTAGTTACACAAATGAAACTGAAATCTAATGCCAAAACAGGCATGCACAAGAAGGAAAGAGAAAAGAAAATTCCCTTGTTAACGTCATGTTACTTTCCTTTCCTGTGGCTGCAGAAATAAACAAATTCATTTTCTATTTTTGAAATCGACGGATAGAATCAACTTGTGCCTAGGGTCACCCAGCTTTGTTATTTAAGCCAATTTGAATGCTTTGGACATAGAAATTTTAAAATGTAAATTCTTATTACTCTACATATTACAAAGCCACGTTATTTGTAAACTTGTCATAGTTGGATGTTTTGAAACACAAAATTATCAAATCCACAGAGAAGAGTTTAAGAGCTCTTCTGAACTCAGATTAATCATTACATCTGTGGGAAACCATTTTACCCCCTCTGGGATTCCAGCATGTTGGTCAAGGATCATTTTTCTTTCTCTTCCTAAACATGTCAATAGAAGTCAAAATTCCAGCTGTTACCTTTAATTACCTGAATGAAAAATCTATTATGCGGGTAGTTCAAATTTTAATTTACCCCCTGTTATGACACTGAAATGTCAAACGAAAAATATGTTATTCAGAGTATAATATACAGTCTGGAGAACTTGCCTAGGAGGTAAGTCTGCTAATAGCTCTATCATTTGAAAACCAGAGAGCATTTGGAGTTTCTTCTGTGATTCAATAATCTGTTTCATTTCTATTGCAGGCTGAATTTTAGCTGGCTATTGATTTGCAGCTTTTTCTTCATATTGCATAAGTTGGGGTCAATTTCTTATTTCTGGCTTCATTATTTAAAGAAAGCACACACTAGCTGTGATCTGTCTGTTCTTCACAAAAACATTCTAGTCTGCCCTGATTCTTTCTGCAAGTTTCAAGGTAATGTTTATCTAGCTGAAACCATGTGTGAAATTTCCACACGTTATGTCACTTTGTCAAATTGTTAACAGTATTCCCATATAAGATTTAAAAACAGCTGCCTTTATCTAGGCCTGGAAGATATTAGCATGGCTTCATTTGACATAAATAATGCTATTAAGGATTAGGTATAAATATGGATGTTCCAAAAATACAGGTGAGATCCCAAATGACCATGTTAGTGGTCTATGGTTGTGAGTTGACATTTTTATCAGGTTATTTGGATCCTCAAACTTTGAGTTTTTGACTTAATGAATGTCATGTCACTCTCCCAGTTTCCTGTCCAACTGAAAAACTGCAAGACTTCCTCCAGCACCAATTTAATCTCATGTCAGGGCCTTCATTCTGAGCCATGTAACCCCATGCTCTTTCCTCATCTTTTGTGATGACAACAACACTCTGTTTCTATAGATGAAGCAGCCTATGAGCTATTATTTATTAGGTATCTGCATTTCCTTTCCAAATGTGACTTTTTTGCTCTTTCCAGGTTTGCCATGAAATAAAACTGCTAAAGAAAAGCTTTTCAGTTTATTTTCCACTCAGCAGGCTGAATTTCTAGGTCACATGGTAGCTTTGTTCTGCCCCAGAATCTATTAGCTAGTCAAAGTCCCACAAGAAAATAACTAACTTTGCCCTAAACAGACATGTATAGTAAACGAAAGATGATTAGAAATGCCTTTTTATTGGGTTCTTGCTATATGCCAAACATTATTCTGAGTGTTTTACATGTGCTAAATCATTTAATTGTCATTACTATAATCCTATGAGTAAAGAATAAATCATGTGTATATGTATAAGTGGAGGCAGTATATATATATTATATATAATATAAATATATGATATATATGATATATCTATGACTATTACATAACAATATAGTTATATATTATATAAATTATCTATAGGATATATATAACATATCTATGACTAGCTTACACACATGCACACACACACTATATATATGTGTGTGTGTGTATGTGCGTGTGTGTGTGTGTGTGTGTGTGTGTGTGTGTGTGTGTGTGTGTGTCTGCGTAGGGCAACTTCATCCTTCTAGTTGCTTCAGCCAAAAAAATTAGAGTGATCTTTGATTGCTCTCTTTCTCTCCAAATCTATACCCATATCATTGGCTCTACCTTTAATGCACATCTAAAACCTGTCCACTTATAATCTCCACTGCCACCACCTTGCTCCAAGCCACCAGACATCTCTCCTTGTAATGGTCCTTCTTTTTCTATTCTGAGCATTCCCCCAAATCCACCCGCATCTATTTGCAACACAATGATCCTTTTAAAATTTAAATCAGATATTGTCTCTCCTGTGTTCAATACTACAATGACTTTCCATTTTATTCAGAGGAAACATCAACGTCTTTACAATGGCCTATCGGGTGCCCTGTGATCTGCTCCCTGCTACTTCTCTGACCTCACCTCTCACTGCCGTTCCCCCTGCTCACTTGGCCCTAGCCACGTTAGCCTCTGACCATGCACACACCAGACACTGAAGGCTTTCTTCTCGTGTTCCCTCTTCCTGTAATATTCTTCCTGCAGATACCCACTTTAAGACTAACTAAATACTTTGTAGAAAGTAGGGCTTCAAGTTTTTGTAAAAACTGGAGATATAAAACTTATAAAAATTTACATATTTAATTTTATAATCTTTACAATTATTTGAAATAGCTCTCTAAAGTCTCTAAAAGCATGCAAATATCAAATTAATTTCAACAGAGGAAAATGAATAAAGCTTTGAAAGGCAAATTAATTTCTAAGCAAATCAAAAGGTCCAGTTAGTAAAAAGAAATCAAGAACAGAAATTAATTATCTTATTTTTTGGCATAAAAAATCAATAAAACAGAATATAAACACAAGGACACTTCACGAAGGTCTTAATCTCTTTGTGAATTTCCTCCTTCATATCTTGAATTTTTTTTCCTCTCATTTCCTTACGTTGTTTAACTGAGTCTTCTCATATTTCAGTGAGTTTCCTTAAGATTGCTGCTTGGAATTCCTTCTCAGTCATTTCAAGGGTTTCCTGCTCTGTAGAGTCTGGTTTTTGAGAATGACTATTCTTTTTGTGGTGTTATATGTTCTTGGGTTTTCATATTTCTAGTATCTCTACATTGATGTCTGGTCATCTGGTAGCTTCTTCTATTATTCTGGAGCAGGCTTTGAGGAGAGAGACATGTCTGCTGGTGACTCCTTGCAACAATGCAGTTGAGTGTTTGGTTAGCTCCCTGCATGGTGGCTGTGGCTACTGCCGTGATGTCAAGCTGCTTTTTGGGCAGCCATGGCTCTGGGGGTGGCTGTGGTGGGCCTTCTGCATGGAAGTGGTGTTTTCAGCATGCTCTATGGCCTGCATCCAGGTGGAGGGGGCTGCAGTCAAAGGCTCCTTGCCTAGGACCCCACACATGCTCTTGCTCTCTTGCCTGCTTCCAGATGGAGGGCTTCTGAGTCATCATTTTCATTAGGATTCAAAAATAGTCCCAGACAGATTAAATATCATGGTTATGATTTGAACCTCTGCAGTTTGATTTATAAATGATTTATTTAACTGACAGACTAGACCTATGCAAGAGTTAAAATTTCAGCCATTTATTTTTGTTTTGCACATGGATGTAAATTAGGGGAATACACACACAATTTGGGGCTCTATACAGGTGCGATACATGTATGGTCTTACCCAAGATTGCCTTTCCTGACTGGCTTTGCACAGGCTGTTCCTCTATTCCAAACAAGCTCTTTCTCTTCTTTCCCATCCTTTGTGTCAGATCCAGCTCAGGTGCCATCTTCTCTCCCAAAGCACTTTCCCCATCAAAGCACATTATAAGACATTTGACTCTTTTCATGTGTCTTCTGTCTAATATGTGAGACTCTTTTTCTTTTTTAATGTCTTCTGTGGAAACTGATGAGCAGTTTTTGTTGAAGAAAGGTTTTCAAACATATGTAGAGTTTCTAGAAGGAAAACCATAAATTTAAAATAAAGAGAATATTTTTAGTAGCCCAAATTGTATACCACCCCTTCTACACAATTTTCTCCAGCCATCACAGATTTCTTGGATTGCCTCAGGTACATTTTTCTATCACAGATGAATTAGGTACTAAATGTTTGTAACCCTCTTAAAATTCATATGTTAAAGTCCTAATCTCCAGTGCATGTATATGAGGGTACCTCAAAAAGTTCATGGGAGGATTCATATCATCTCTTAGTTCCATTTATCCACAAACCTTTTGAAGTACCCTTGAATTTTGAGATAGGGCCTATAAGGAGGTAATTAAGGTTAAATGTAGTCATAAGTGTGGACACCTAATCCAATAGGATTATTGTCCTTGTAAGAAGAGACACAGGAGAGAGCTCCCACCCCTCCACCTTGCCTCCACCCTGTGAGTGCCTTGGGCAAGTCTGGAAGAAACCAATTAAGCTAGAACCTTGATCTTGGACTCTTAGCCTCCAGAACTGTGAAAACATAAATATCTGTTGTTTAAATCACCCAGTCTATGGTTTTGTTATGGTAGCACAAGGAGGCTAAGATATATATACTCTGTTATATTTGCAGTTAAATGTTTTACAACACTCATTCTTGTTTCTTTAGATAAATAGTAAATCTGGGGGACGGGGGCAGAAACTGACTTATTCTTTCTATTCACTCAAACTTGTATTAGAAATGGTAAGCATTTGCATTTTTTGAATAACATGCTCTTTTCTTATAAATGAATTAAAGTTTATTTTCTTTTTTTCTCTTTTCCTCTGTCTTATCTTGGCAGATTTAATATATTTCTCATCTTTTTTAGCTGCAAAAAAAAAAAAAAAAAAGAAACAAAAGTGGAAATCTCCAGGACAGCATGAGAACCTCTCTTGCTCCTCACTAATATTTGGCTATTTCTCTCTCATTCTTAATTGTCTAGGGTGAGAAGTTAGAAAAGTATACTGCTCAAAATATATGTTATAGGGAGTGATTTTAACATTTTCAGAGTCACAGCGCCCACTGAGATTTCAATTAGTTATAAATTGTCCCACAAAAATGCACAGGGGCAAACACATGTGAAATTTCAGACGGTCATGGACCTCATGAAGCCCATTCAAGGACTCTCCTAGGTTTCCCTGAATCCTGGCCTATGAACCTCTGTTCTAGGCAATGTAATTCTATTTATCACAGTAAGACTTTCTAAAGACTTGAAAATAGAGAGATGTTGAGGGTCACATAACCCAAAATAACATTCTAAGCTTTCTTCTCCAATACTTCTTATGAGAGGCTCTAAAGTGAGGAAGCATGAGCTTCTGATATTTGGAAATTTTATAGTACGAGTAAACTAAGAATTCTGTGAGCTCCTTAAAACAGCTGACTGCTATCCTGATGGAATCGGCAAAGTAGGTTGCCTGTGGTATTTTTAAAATCACGTGGGGAATGTTTCAAGGCCTGATCACAGACTACACATTAAAATGAGTCATGGTGGTGACCTAAACTTGCAGCCATAAAGACAAACAACCTTGAGGGAAATCAGTTTCTGAAAAGAAGCTTGTACATTCTGATCTATGTCATGTTATCCTCATAGAAGTGAGGGAGGAGGAATGATTAGAGGCACTCCCTGAGTTGCTGCACTTAACAAGCTGCTCTAGAGCTCAGTCAAAGGAAGGACTGCCTTGGATACTGAGCCAGCATATAAGCTGGAGACCCCTTCTGTAACACACCTTTCCCACTAACTCCATAGGGGGAGAAAAGAGGAAGTTGTTCTTACTTAAGAGACAAACAAACAAAAAAAATTAACCTTATAAACTCTAACTTCTAATAGCTTTAGTTTGAATGTAAAAAAGTAACCCATAAGATACAGCATAAAAATTGAAGACTCTTTTAATGGTACTTTAATTATAATGAAAGAGCATACAAAAAAGTCCCTCAGCAATCCCTTTTATTATCTTAGATGTTAAAAAGCAAATACGTACAAAATTAAATGGTTCTTTTGTTACCAAGGGAAAGCTCTGATGGACAAAAAAATGCACAGTGCATAAGATGGAAAATGATGCTGCATGTCTCTGGATCAATAAGATATTCTTCCTTCTTTTAGAATGACAGGGTTTATTTCATACCACTTTACAAATGTGGCATCAGGGGTGCAATACATTGATGTTCTGTGGATGACAGTGTGCTGAAGACATCTTAGACATGCAGAAAAAAATTAAAAATGCATTCAGTTTTCTGAAGAAACAGATTTTTAGCAGAGAACAAAAATTCTTTCCCAGATCTTCAGATATAACAACTTCTATGCTGCACAGGCAGCATTTTCTTATATGACTGCAGCAGAAATCTGTTTCTCTTGAGTCCGTGCTGTTTATGAACGCAAATAAACAGAGCTTCCTTTCCCTAATTGCACCTGGCAAATACTCAGAATGGCAGATTGGGAATTTTCTTAGTCAGTAAATTCCTTTGACAGAGACAAACACCCTAACAAACACAATTAAACCTTCACTTCCACCTCCCACACAGTGACTGTCATTTCTGCCACTATGGAGAAAATACCAAAGCAACCAGGGTCTTGGTGCATATGGCTTTACTTCCTAACTTCATGCTTTCAACAAATATTTTTTAATAGATCTGCTTTGGGGTTTTAAAGTCATACCAGTTTCAAGATATTCTGCTGATAACTTTTAGCAGAAAATATGACATGTTTCAGAATATTTACAAAGAATCTTTCTGAGATTGTGTTGCTGAAAAGAACACTGATTTTGAATCCTAGCTCTGTACTTGTGTGGCCTTAGAGAAGCAACTTAAGCTTTTTGAACCTGTTTTCTTATCTATAAAATGGAAGTGATAACGTTGGTAATACCTTCCTCAGAGTTACTATGACGGCAAAATCAGCTGGCCAGTTGCTCAGTTGGTTAGAGTATGGGCTTGTAATACCAAGGTCAAGGGTTTGGTTCCCCACACCATTCCAGCCAGCTGCCAAAAAAAAAGGAAAAAAAATAATGTTGGTAATACCTTTCTTGCAGAAAGTTAGAAAGAGTTACTGCTACAAAAAATTAGATAACATATGAAGGTACTTGGTAAACTGAAAAATGTTTTCAGAATAATAATGCCATTTTTATTATTTCTATATTTTACAACTCTTTACTTTTACTGACAAACCAGATCAAAGGTTGAATTTATATCTGCTTTATCTGGCATTTTATGCATGCAAAATGGCACAAAAAGTCATTCTTTATTTTATACTGTGTGTCTTCGTGTTAGTTAGCCGATAGGGAATAAAGCAGCCTGTCGTGCTTCACTTGGGCTGCTAAAACAGAATGCCATACACTGGGTAGCTTATAAGCAACAGAAAGTTTTCTCCTAGTTCTGGAGACTGAGAAGTCCAAGATCTGGCTCTGGCAGTTTTGGTTTCTGGTGAGAAACAGCTTTTAGGTTCACAGATGACAACCTTCTCTCCCTGTGACCTCCCATGGTAAAAGGGGCAGAGGAGCTCTCTGAGGTTTTCTTTTATAAGGGCGCTAATACAATTCATGAGCACTCTGCCTTCATGACCTAATCACTTTCCAAAGGATTTCAACTTATGAATTTTTGGGGAACACAAGCATTCAGATCACATTACAATCCTCGGTCAAGTTTATGAAAAAAATCAGTGGAAGATCTGGTTTAGAATAAGTCTGTTCTTTAGAGTACATATAGTACTTGTACACTTTCAATATTTAAAAGTTATTATCATATCCTATCATTTTTTATAAGTCAAAATAGACTGTTTAAAATAACAGTTTTTCTGACTCAGGACTGACACTTTAAAATCTTGGATGATAATTGTCTCTTCCTTTTATTCCTTTGTTCCTGTGGTCAACACTTCACACAAAAACTCAGTTAATTTTAATAATTAATTGGTAAGCATTTGCACCTATCTGTACCACAATCTTATTATCTGGGAACTGAGAGTAATACAGCACTTACTATATAAGTTTGCTGTGAAGCTTAAATAAAACAATGGAGTCAAAAATCTTAGAACTCTTGCAGGACCAAGCACTGATCAAATACCACTAATTTTGCATTTGTATCATTCATTCATCCAACAAATTGATGTATCACCTGCTATGGGCCAGGCACAGTTCTAAGGGTTTGGGATATAAAAGTTGATACAATGGACATGATTCCAGCTCTCATGGAGTTTATATTCTAGTTTGAAAAGAGAAAGAGAGATAGCAATTAATAAGTATGCCAAATAAGAGAATATAATGATTGCCATGGGGAAAATATAGAGAAGAAAGCAATAGGAAGTGCTAACATCAGGGATGGGACAAGGTCACAAATTTAAACAGAGTAGTCAAGGTGTATTAGTCCATATCTGTTGCTTAAAACAAAATACCTGAAACTGGGTGATTTTTAAGAAACAAAATTTATTGCCTACAGTTTCAGAGGCTGGGAACTCCAAAGTCCAGGGACCACATTTGGGGAAGGCCCTGGTGATGTTGACAGTGATGGCAGAATATCACATTGAGAAAATGGTGGAGCAGAGAAAGCAGTGACTAACCTCCTTATTCACTCTCTTTATAAAGTCCTCAGAACCATGCCCCTGACCACCCTCATTAACACATTCAGTAGGGCAGGGTGCTACAATCTAAGCACCTCTTCAAGGCCCCACCTTTCAATTGTCATAATAGGATTTCCCACCCTCTTCACACTGTCAGAGTGGGAGTAAAGTTGTGGGAAGACACTCAATCCAAGGCACAGGGTAAGTCTAATTGAAAAGATGACATTTAAGACAAAATTTGAAGAAAGTTATTAGCCATGCACATATCTGGCAGAGGAATTATCCAGACAGTGGGAACAGCCAGTGCCAAGGCCCTAAGGCAGGAGTGTGCCTATCATGTGTGAGAATATTAAAGAGCTCAGTGTGACTGGAGCAGAGTGAATAGAGAGAATGGTGATAGGAGATGAGATCAGGGAGAGAACACCTTATAAATTCCTGGAAGGACACACACCTCTGAGCAACTGAAGGGTTTCAAGAGGAGAAATGGCACCACCTAGCTAATGTTTCAAGATCCCACTACTTGTTGTTTAGAGGGTACACTCTAGGGAGGTGAGGGAAGAAAAGAGTGACCAGTCAGAAAGTGATTAGAGTGTCTGAGGTGAGAGATGATAAAAGCTTGGACCAGGGAACAGCAGCAGGTATGGTGATAAATATTTGTTTTTTATATATATTTTGAAGATAGAGTGAATAGGATGAATGAATTAAATATGGAATGTGACAGAAGTAAAACAAAAATTTTCACAATGCCTGACTTCAATTTCTAGCTACAGAAGCTCCCTGAAATTATCAGAGAGACATTCAGTTGAGCTACGAAGATTTTGAAGCTTGCAAAGAAGGGTGAGAATTAACTATACAGATTAATATGGGCTCTCTACAAACAGCTTCTGTACTGAAGAAGATTACTGAAAAAGGCTTGATAATGTTGCAAAAAATTATTTGGTGGCCAATGACTCATACTTATGTTATTCCCAGAGAGAAAAAGCAGGATGCAGTTGCAAACCCAGGAAAAAAGTGGGAATTATATAGAGGTGAGGCAGTAGAGCTGCTGCTTTACTGCAGACTATAGAGCCAGGCCACTTGGGTGTGAATTCCATTCTACTACTTACTAGCCTCAGCTTCTGCATGTGTAAAGTAGGGATGATGATAATATTAATACTGAATGCACAGGTTATTGTAAGGATTAGAAAAATTATTTTTAAAAAGGGATTAGAGGGCCGGCCCAGTGGCGCACTGGATAGTGCACCGCTTGGGAAGCGCGGCTGCGCTCCCGCCCGAGGGTTCGGATCCCACATACAGACCGGTTCCCGTTCACTGGCTGAGCGAGGCGCGGGAGCAACACCGAGGGTTGCGATCCCGTTGCCGGTCCTGGTCCGGTACGGGGGCCTGCTTTACTGCAGACTATAGAGCCAGGCCACTTGGGTGTGAATTCCATTCTACTACTTACTAGCCTCAGCTTCTGCATGTGTAAAGTAGGGATGATGATAATATTAATACTGAATGCACAGGTTATTGTAAGGATTAGAAAAATTATTTTTAAAAAGGGATTAGAGGGCCGGCCCAGTGGCGCACTGGATAGTGCACCGCTTGGGAAGCGCGGCTGCGCTCCCGCCCGAGGGTTCGGATCCCACATACAGACCGGTTCCCGTTCACTGGCTGAGCGAGGCGCGGGAGCAACATCGAGGGTTGCGATCCGTTGCCGGACACGGAAAAAGACAAAAGACAAAAAAAAAAAAAAGGGATTAGAGTGGTGCCTAGAAATTACTGTTATGTAAGTTTTAGAGGTGTGTGTGTTGGGGTTTTTTTGTCCTATGTCGATCTTTTATTGCTGTTTTACACTTCCACATTATTCAGCAAGTTTGCAGAAGTGCTAGTTTATTAAGATTTATTTCCAGCTCTGAGGAATTGATTCATGTTCAACAAACCCAAATGAATTTTATTTATAAGCCAAAATAACAATTTAGTTATTTTTTTCTGAAATGAGTATTACCAAAAGAAACAAATATACATGTCAGCAAGTAAAAAATTCTCTTAAGAACATTCCCCTGGCAATGGAAAAACAGTATCAGAAAGCAAAAGGTAGTTGGATGACTTGAAAAAATGTTTTTATAAAGTTGTGATAACTTGGTAGGTCACCATTTCCTGTAGGGCTATTTGAAAAAGAAACAGGAATCTTAGTATCAGACAGTCAACAAAAATAATTTCTAGACAGTGATAGGAGCAAACGTAATTACCAATTTTTCCCACGATTTCCATTTTTAGTACTTCCAGTATATGGCAGTCTGTATCCCTTCTTAATTACAAAATTCTCTCCATTATTTAAATATGCTTACGATGCAGGTTGTCATTTCCAGAAATTCAACTTATTTTGCATTAATTATACTCACAATATTTTCTTTCAGCAGCCATCTGGTGCAGGCATCTGAACCCACGCCCTTCCAAGTGAGCTAACTGGCCAGCCCATAGAACCAAGATTATACTCACAATATTTGAATTGACAGTTTCCTAATTTCCTAGGAATATTGAGGGGTGCACATTCACCTTATTAATAATATACACATAACTCATAACTTAAATTGTATTATATCTTAAAAGACATATGTGATCAACTAATTAATGAGCAAATGGATTCTAGTTAGATCTATCTGAAGTAATTTTTCCCAGTTGTGAGAATCTAACTCTGATAACTTAAGGTGTTCTCTTCTGAGACACACTCTTTATTTTTAGAAATTAGAAAAGAAAGAAGAGAAAACAAAAAGAGAAAAAGAGTGGTATTCAGGGAGGAAATGTATTTTTGCTTGATATCTCTTAGTGAGATAGGATTCCAAAACTACTGATACTTGGACCAAGTTTGCAGCTCTAATCAAACCCATCAGATTCACAATTGGAGCCATATGCTAAAGGGCTGTGACCTCAAAATGACAACAGCTCAAATCCCCAAAGTGATTTTAAAAAATGCAAAGTTACCTTCCTTTAATCATTAATCACTCTTTCTGTAATTCCATTTTTCTCCTCATTTATTTTAAACACACCCAGACATTTTTGCTTTTCTTTGGAGTGCTCCCAAGCATTTATTTCACTCAATGCAATTAAAATTTCATTATGTGATCCACGGGGTTCATCTGCATTTGGCACTGCTTTGGAAGTTTCAGTCATTTGCCTGGGCCAAGAGGAATTTTGTTAAGAAGAAAAAATATGAAATTCTAGCAAAAATGATGTTGCCTTGGCTTATGTAGGTACTGAATTAGTGTTGTAGGAACACATATCATTAACTTTCTTTTTTTTTTTTTTTTTTCCTTTTTTTCTTTTTTTTTTACTGACTGGTAACGGGATCGCAACCCTCAGTGTTGCGCCCGCACCGCACTCAGCCAGTGAGCGGGAACTGGTCTCCACATGGGATCCGAACCCTCGGCGGGAGCGCTGCCACACTCCCAGGTGGCGCACTCTCCAGTGCACCACCGGGCCGGCCCCATATCATTAACTTTCAACAATATTTCCTGGACCAGAAAATTTGGAAGACCACGTTTATGTTGTTTAAGATAAATTTAAAACAAAGAATATAATTATAAGGAGTATTATCAAGAATATTTTAAAGAAAAAAAGGAGTTAGATTATATTATTAGAGCCGTTTGGAATAATACTCATTAGATCTGATGTTCTGATTTCATAAGTTACTCATAACATGTGATGTTTGTTTTAAAGGCTTGGCACTTATATCTTATCAAATGTTGGGAAAATAAAACAATATTGCCAACACCAAAAAATTCCTCATATCTATACAGAAGAACAAAATGTATTATTGGAAAGCGTCATCAGATTTCTATTCATGTTAACTTACATGAAAGTGACTACAAACTCTGGACATAATGGAGTGAAGTAGAAGAAAAAGCAAATGGAAACTTCTCTGTCTTCTTGGAAGATAAATAGATACACCTTGTGATTATCTGCTGTAAAGCCCATGATAAAATCATGAATTAATTTTGGAAGTATATGTTTACAGTTCCAAGGATCAGAAAGACTCAAGACTTGCACTGTAAAATCATAATAGCCTCTTGTTGAACCTATTGTGTTTACAAGGAAACACTCTAAGGAAGAGAGATGGGGAGGCAGCTGCCTCCCTCCTTTTATTAAACAAAGATAATCACATCATTTCACTCTCACACAACTGAGAAGAGCAACTTGAATGATATTTATTAAGAAGCTGAGTGCCTGAGGGGACTATATGTGAATGTTTATATGTATGTGCGTGTGTATGTTTCTTCTTTGTTTCTAAATTACTAAGTTCAATTACTGGATCATGAGTGAAAAATATAATAAATTTTACAGAATTTTAATAGGGGCAGTCAACATATGATTAAAAATCTCTTTCCATATATTTGGAAGTTATATGTATGGTTATATCAACTATACCATCTGCTGATTAAATTAGGCTCAAATAGGATATATATGTGAAACCGTTTAATTGTCCAAGGATAATTTTAAATGAAGGTTCAAAACAAGTTGCTTATTAATTAAAAATAGCTAGTTAGAAATTTTAATGGAAACTGTAAAAGATGTCATTTTGAAGAACCAAACAACTCAACAAATGCATATCAAAACACATACAGGCCATATAAAGAAAATATATGAAGTTTATTGAGGCATATATATTTTTATAAATAGACACATATAAATTATCCTTGGCAAGGAGAGTCAGCACTATAAAGATATGACTTTTTTTTTTAAATTTTATTTTATTTTCTCAATGTACAATGTGGTTGATTATTGTGGCCCATTACCAAAACCTCCCTCCTGAATTAATCTCTAATGCAATAAAATTTCAGTGAAAATAACAATGTAATTCTTTTTTTCTGATTAGATAAACTGTTTCTAAAGTTCACCCAAAAGTATACATTTCTGAGACATCTTGAAACTTTTAGTTCTTTCTCACCTCATTTATAAAATATACTGCATATAGCTCATTAAAATGGTGTGGTACTGCAAGAGACATAGATGGGTCAATCAATGAAACAGATTTTAAATAAAAAAATGATGGATATAGATTTAAATATAAATACTGCCAAAATTGCAGGAAAAATGTATGGTGTGTTTTAAAATAGAATTTAGATGAGGAAGGTCTATCTAATATATAAGTAAAGCCAGAAAGCAAAGGAATCCTGGTAACTTAATTACAAAATAAATAAGAATTAAACTTCTCTATTGTAAAAAATATGCACTTAACAAAATTGTAAATCCTAAGTTGGGACAAAACATTTTCAGCAATATTTGACAAAGGAATGATAACTGTAATATGCAATGAACTTTTATAAATTAATAGAAAAAAGGATTCAGAAAACATTCAGGCAATTCACAGAAAGTAAAATTTTAACATTATGTTGAAAAATTCAACTTCACTAATGGAATAAAGAAAATACATACAAAATTGATTACTCACTTTCCATCTACCAGATTAACCCCTCCAAACAATCAAAAACCAAAAAACAAAAACAGAATAAGCCCCCACATATATACAAAACTACAAAATAGTAAATATACCCCACTCTGTAAGTAATAGCCTAAATCAATACAAACTTTTGTAAAGGGATTTGACAGTATTCACCAAAACTGAATTATGTATTTACCATAACTCAGGAAATAATTCCAAGGAGATAATTGCCAAATGACTAAATATGTACTGTTGTATAGTATACGGATGTTCATTGTTTTGTTGTTTTTAACAGTGATATTGCAAACAAGCTTAATGTCCACTAACAGGGACTAGTTAAATAAATAATGGTGATGTTTCTGTATTTTAATTTATTTGAATAAGGATATTTACCCTGGAATTGTTGAAACCCACTAAAAATGATAAGGTACTGATAGTGATATAGAAATAATTACCTGACATATTGTTTAGTGAAAAGTAGCAGGCAATAACTTATTTAGAAAATGATCTCATTTACATAAAATTTTATTTGTGTGTGTGTGTGTAGAAGTGTCTGTGAGCACGATTTGGAAAGATCAGAGATTTTAACATTTCCTCATCTAATTTCCTATTGTATTGTATTTCAATGATGAGTCTTTTAAAAATATGTTATATTTATAATTAGAAACAATGATGCTTTTACTTTTAAAAAATAATTAATTTAAAAATGTACGTCCACTTTTACTTAGTATTTTTCAGAGTATTAAAAGTGGTTAGTTTTTGCAGTGCTTGTGGGAGTACAAACTGTCTTACAGCTGAAGCAATAGCACAATATACATAAAAAATATTAAAACATGCAAATTCTTGACCCAATAGTTCCAAATCTAGACATTTCTTTAGCAAATAGCTACATGAAACAAGCACTGTCCCTATCACAAATGAGGTCCGTGAAGCACAGAGTTGGAGCATCCCCAACCTAGAGGGCCACAGCTATGCTAGGTTTCATGCAAAGATTGTTTTTGTTTCATTTTAAATTTAAGCCAACATTTAAAATTTTAATGTTTCACATGGAAATTCTGGGTTCCTAGTGTGTCTTGAAAATTCAGATGATCTGGCCCACTGGGGTCAAATATACCCTTGACCGTGGACAGCTGAAGCTAAGTACAGTAGTGGCTGCCACTTTGAGACAGGGCTCGTGCTAACATTTCCCACCACTTCTATACTTAACTGGTGTCATTAATTTTTTACCAGTCTGACATTTAAATTTGCAATTCTTGGGTTAAGGAATTTGACAATCAACCAAGGAGAAATAATTCAACCCCAGGATTTCTACCTACGCATCTGAGATACACTGCATTTTTGTTTAGGAGGAATCTATAATTTCATTTATGATTCTCACTAGATCCCAAGTCGTGGATCGCTGACTTCTCCAGAGGTTTTATTATCTTATATTATGCAAGCCAAACAGATTTATTGTTCAGCTTGGGGCCTGGAAATCTGGAGAGATATGTGTGCTTAACTGTTTAGTGGAACTTTCAGCTTATCAAATGTTTTGCCTCTCCATTTAGTGAAAGTTCCTGGCTGTCACCATCAGATACTTTCCTAATTACTTTCTTCCAATTAATTATAGATTCGCTTTGGTGGAGACCAGATCTATTAACTGTCAATTTCATCAGGATCCTCAGCAAAATTTTCAGTCTACCATTGTTCCTCCTTAAGCAATGCATTTCTGTGCTGGGGATTTTTTTTTTCTTCCTCAAATAGTCACATAGCCTGATTTATATTGGATATCTGTCAAATTGCATTAAACAGCTCTTGATCGAATTAGCGGTTTCCAAGCCTCTTTCTCACAGCTGTCTTGGAGTAGAACTGCACAATCTGTTCAGCTGGTTCCAGGGCAGGTGTTTTTGTCTTGACAAAAATTCTTTCTTTATACCAGCCTGCCTGGAGATTGAAAGTTTCCTTAGGAGGATTATGAGAGGAAATCAAGGAGAAACATTTTTTTTTTTTCCACGCCAGCAGCTTCACTTTGTGCTTACAGTTAGCCCAAACACTGCGGGTTACCTGCTTAGCAGCTCAGCAAAACTAAAAATATAGTTCCTGAACCACAGGATATAAGAAGGGAACTAAATTTGAGCTCTAGAAAACCAGATGCTTTGAAAAGACTTAGAAACATGTAAATAAGAGAAATGCCTAATATTTAACCATCATTGTTGGGAGTTGGTATTTAAACCTTCCATTGTGATGATGCTCATAAAGACGTTCTGAGGAAACAATCTTATGGTAAAGGATAGGACTCTAATGCTGAAGGGAAATTAGAGGGAGGGGTGGAGAAAACTTTATTTTATACAAAAGGAGACTGGCGCCAATAGAAGTTAAGGGACATGCTAACTGACACACAGAAAGTTAATGGTAGAGCCAGGGTAAGAATACCAATCTTGTGTATTCAGGTCATCATATAAATAGTGCATCATTTAAAGTATAAAGCTCCTGTCTTCCAGAAGCTTAAAGTCAAGAAGGGACCATGGGACAGGCACTGAACCCACACACACATACGCACCCCTAAAATAAACACCATTTGAGGACAACAGCCCTCTTCCAGATTATTAAACCACAGTGGAAATATGTTAATCCACAAACCCTAAAGAGTTCATGAGAACCACCTGCAGGAAAAGAACAATAGAAGGCTCAATAGTTAGCAAAAAGTCAACAACTACTGAAAGAAGTTTACTAGTGATGAAAATAATCATCAGTTGTGAGAAAAGATAGCAAAACATTCAGCATTTGAGAAGTAGCAGTTTCTGCCTGAAGAGACCTGGGTTAGCTTGAACCTGATACTTTCCCATAGGTCAGTCTCTGTGGACTGGCAGGGCCTTGAGAGAAGCTTAAATTGAATGGCGAAGGTGGGGCAGATCCAAAGAAAGGTACCTACCATATAGGTTGGACCTAGAGAAGGTAATTTGTAGGTAAAAAATCCTCGGATGAGATTTTTTGCCATCATCCATATAAGAAGTAAAATCTGGTGAACAGAAACTGTCAAGAAAGACATCCCAGGAGCAAATTCTCTTCATAATTCAAGAAGAGATAATAATGTTAGGAAATCCCCTGTATGTAACAGGCTCTTGCCATTCATGTGGGAGATGTGGAACAGGGTCCAGTTCTGGGGAAGTGAGGTTGGTAGGAGCCAGACCGTGCACAGCTCAGTTCCTAGAAGGGACTAGGGTCCTGGGGAGAGGAGCTGATCAGCCACTTGTGGATACATCCTTTGACCATGTGGGCAGGGTTGGAAGACAAAGCAACTCTAGGACATTAAGTGTCCAATGACCCAGTAATGACTCACTGCCTGATGAATGGGTTTTATGCTCTTTAAATGTACTTATAAGTCCTAGTTTATGTGATATGACAAGTATTAAATAAGATAGCAATATAAAATGCCTCATCTAGTTCCTGGCACACAATAGACCTTCAATAAATACTAGCTTCCTCTGAAATCTGGGCATAATTTAGTTTCCATTAGGCCTAAATTTTTATCGACATATGTACATTTATTTAAAATATGTTCTCTGTGCATACAACTAATGTGTAGTTGTTCATGTAAATGATGCAGTGAGGAATTTTAGCTCATTGAGATACAGGCATAAAATACTTTTATGTGTTTTAACAACTATGCAAAAATCCCTTTCTGGCTGAGAATTTACTCTCCTGATTAAGAACAGAGAAAGTTAGATGTGCTTGTCTTAAGGAAGCAAATCTGGGAGAGGGAAGTGAGACTGGGGGATAGAAAAGATACTGTGGGAGGTTATTGCTTTTCTTTACAATCCTGTCCAAAAAAGATTTGAGGGGTTACCTGTGAGCATATATTACTGTGTTTAAAAGAAAAAAAAAAAAAAGATGGTATCAGGGAAGCTCAGTCACCCTTCTCCTGGTATGGCTAAGCCCAGGGGATATAAAAAAAAAAAATTAACAAATCTGTAATATTATCAATTAATATATGTCAACATAAAATTAAAAATATATTTTAATTTATTTTTAAGTGAGATATTCTATATTATAAACTCTATATAATACATGATTTTATATATATACACATACACCTACATAGATGTATCTGCTTGCCAATTGGAAGTGTTGGAGTGTTTTGACATACCAGTAGCCCATCTGATGAAAAACTGCATGCTGTGGCCTTCATTTAGTTTCTTAGCCTCTTTTCTTGCCAACTGCCTCCTCTACTCTGCTTCTCAGCCTCATCACGCTGCTTCTGTTTCCCTCAATGTGCCGTGTTGTTTCATACCTCCCTGCTTTTCTCACACCACTTCCTTTGCCCAGGATAAACAGTCTGTTTTCTGCCTGCAAATGTCTCATTATTTTCCAAAAGCTGTCTCATGCCATTTTCTCAATGGATACTTTCCTTGCTCCCCAGCACTAGGATCCTGGATTATTCTTACCTCTTTCTCATTGATAACTGAGTCTGTAATAAAAGACACCACAAAACTCCTGGAATAGCATTCATAAAGCTGGGATCTATTTGTTCAAGCACTTGGACACCTTCATATGGTTAGGAGTCTCCTGGCTTGTGCCACAACAGGGGTGGCCATATCAAATAAGAAGAAAGTTCTTGCTCTTGGTGTAGTTTGAGTGTTAATAGATCTTCAGTTACACATTTGGACCTGTACTTATTTCTGACAAAATGCAGCTGAGCTTCTATCTGATGCTAAGTCAATATACAGCTGCAAAATTTCTTTCCCTCTCTGCTATCTTGGTACATACTGTTCCCCAAGCTAAAAGAATGGTTGAGCAGTAAAACTAAAGAATGTATGTAAAAGAGCAAGTAAAATGAGAGAAGAGTATGACCACTCTGGAAACCCAGAGAGCTTCCTCTTTACAGAAGAATGCAAGAGGAAATTTTACAGAACAGTACGGGCTTTCTGAACATGTTTCAAGCATCTTTGATGCTAGAATAAAGACTTGTAAAGAGAGCAAACTGAGACCAAAGGCAAGTTCTAAGAGATCTGTAAGGTGATGCTAATACCTCTGATAGATAATAATTTAATAATTATATTACCAATATTTCTCCATGGTGATGGTCATAAAACTTCCCCTCCAGGACTTCTTTCTCCCAAACAGAAAAATAAATACTTTCAATAGCCCTGTAATTGCAACCACCTATAAATATCTGTTGGTATTGCACATTGACAATCCCAGATATAAAGTGGAGGGCAAGCCAAATGGGATCCTATATGCAGAGGACATGTTTCTCCCATTTCTGATTACCTGTGGTGGAAGATAACTCCCAAAGAGTTAGGTTTCCTTAGATCCACTTAACACACTCCTTCTCCCAGTCTGTGCCCCTGCTCTTCATACCTCACATGGTACAGATGGAATGCACAAGAAAGGTCTGGAAGCACAATGGAAAGAAGCTGAGACTGGAGTGGCCATTGTGGAAAAGCCCTCAAGATTTTCTGTATGGTATTCTAAAATTATGGTATTCTCAAATCACAAATATAAGAGGAAAAACAGTGCATACATTTGGTGTCATTTTATCTTTAAGCAATATTTCTTCTTATTGCACAATTTTCAGTGCATACTTCAGAATAATTTTACATTTTTTCGGAAGTTTCATTGTTTACCAGAAAATTTTTACTTATTATCTTTAGACCAAATGTATTCTGTTCAATTTTCTTTTGACTCTCCTGCTTAGTCCCCTGTACGATTATATCTAATTATATCTCCCTGGCTCTGTTATGAAAAGATGAAGCACCTTCCTACCTTCCTTTCCAAGACTCCATTTTTCTCAGTGTTCGTATTTCTATGATGCGTGGGCCAAAGGATCAGCTCATTTCCATCCTTTGATGGGTTAATTTTGTTAAGTTCATTTTCTGACATGATTTTCTGGCAAAGAAGTTATAGGTATGTAATGTTGAAAGGAAAAAATAAAAAATGCATTTTTTTTAATGACCACTTCTTCTGAGGAACATGACCAGCATGGACAGAAATGGCTCCTTTTTGCCTCGGAGATCTCCTTGGAAAGTTTATGTCTGCATGTCATCAGTGTCACATATAGGCAAAATAGGTATGACATTCCATGGGATGATTTCAGGGACCTGAGAAGCCCTACAGTCCTCCAGATCTTGTCTTACCAGTTCCCTGAAAGTCTTAAATTCCTCAGATGAAAGCTAAGCCTTTAGTTCTACAATAAACAATACATTTTAAATTATAACTAACCTGATAAGAGAAGTGGACAAGCTAAAATGCACAGGCATAAAGGATGTACCTTTTTCCTTCATGGGGTAGTTTTGATGAAGAAAGGGTAGGCGTAGTGGTATCATGCAAAAGAATGGGCTCAAGAGCAGGACTTAGGCACAATGCGAGAAGTGACACAAAGTGAGTCTGGGAATGCTGGAAAACATTTTGTTCACTTTGAGATTTTTTAATTGTTATCTTCACAATTTATAGCTGGCAGAGCTCAAGATTTTATTTTAGTTACTTTTTTGAGGTGTTTTTCTCTTCTAACCAAAAAGTAATTAGGTTTATTTTTTTATTTTTTATCAGTTATGAATATTCATGGGGTACAGAGCTTATTGCACCATTCATACCCAAGATGTGATGGCCAGATCCATACTGGCAACATGCCGATTACCACAAATTGTGATTATACGCTGTGTCCCCCACCCAGTAATCCTTGACCTCCCTCCACATCCTCCTCTTCCCCTCTCCACTTTGTATCCCTAGGTATGCTCTCTCCCTCTGCAAGACCAGTGCACCACGGTGGTATTTCTTTCTTTCTTTCTCTCTTATCTCCCACATATGAGTGAGTACATGCAGTATTTTTCCCTCTGTGCTTTGCTTTTTTCACTTAACATAAGTTTCTCCAGGCTCATCCATGTTGTTGCGAATGGGAGAATTTCATTCTTTTTTATGGCAGAGTAGTATTCCATGGTGTACATATACCACATTTTCCTTATCCACTTGTACATCAATGGACATTTAAGATGGTTCCCTATCATGGCTATTGTGAACAGAGCTGCAATGAACATGGGAGTGCAGGTATGCCTTCCACATGATGATTTCCATTCCCTTGGGAATATACCCAGAAGTAGGATCACTAGATCATGTGGAAGATCTTTCTGTAGTTGTTGAGAAACCTCCATATTGTTTTCCATAGTGGTTATACAAATGTGTAGTCCCAGCAACAGTGTAGGAGTGTTCCCTTCTCTCCACATCCTTGTCAGCATTTGTTATTCTCCATCTTTTTAATTATAGCCAGTCTAACTGGGGTGAAATGATATCTCAATATGGTTTTAATTTGCATTTCCATGATGACTAATGATGTTGAGTGTTTTTTCATGTACCTGCTGGCCATTTGTATGTCTTCCTTTCAAAAATGTCTATTCAGCTCCTTTGCCCATTTTTTAATTGGGTTATTTGTTTTTTTTACTGTGTAATTGCTTGAGTTCCTTGTATATTATGGATCTTAATCCCTTGTCAGATGCATACTTGGCAAAAATTTTCTCCCACTCTTCACTCTGCTGATTGTTTCCTTTGCTGTGCAGAAGCTTTTTAATTTGGTGTAGTCCCATTTGTTTCTTTTTTCTTTTGTTGCCTATGCTTTCAGGCTCATGTTCATAAAGTCTGTGCCCAGACCTAGTTCCTGAAGTGTTTCACCTAAATTTTCCCTTAGTAATTTTACAGTTTCGGGTCTTACACTTGTCTTTCATCCATTCCTAGTCGATTTTAGTAGATGGTGAGAGGTACATGTCTAGTTTCATTCTTCTGCATATGGATGTCCAATTTTCCCAGCACCACTTATTGAAAAGGCAGTCTTTTCCCCAATGTAAGGTTGTGTTGCCTTTGTCAAATATCAGATGGCTGTAATCCTGAGGGGTGATTTCTGGGTCCTATATTCTGCTCCACTGGTCCAAGTGTTTATTTTTACACCAGTACCATGCTGTTTTGGTTACTGTAGCTTTGTAGTATAATTTGAAGTCAGGTAGTGTTATGCCTCTGGCTTTATATATTTATTTATTTTTTGCTCAGGATTGCTTTGGCTATTCAGGGTCTTTTGTTGTTCCATATGAATATTAAAATTGTTTTTTTTTTCCATTTCTGTGAAGAATGTCATTGGTATTTGATGGAGATTGCATTGAATCTGTAGATCACTTTGGGTAGTATAGACATTTTCATAATGTTAATTCTTCCAGTCCAAGAGCATGGGATGTCTTTTAAAATTTCTTTTAGTAGTCATTTGTAGTACTCATTGTACAGATCTTTCACCTCCTTGGTTAAATTGATTCCTAGGTATTTTATTTATTTATTGTGACTGTTGTAAATGGGCTTACTTTATTTCTCTTTCTGTTAACTCATTATTGGAGAATATAAATGCAACTGATTTGGGGGCATTTATTTAGTATCCTGCAACATTACTGAAATTATTAACCAACTCTAGGAGTTTTTTGATAGAGTCTTTAGGTTTTTCTATATATAGTATCATGCCATCTGCAAATAAGGACAGTTCGACTTCATCTTTTCCAATCTGGATGCCTTTTATTTCTTTCTCTTGCCTGATTGCTTTGGCTAGTACCTCTAATACTATGTTAAATAAAAGTGGTGAGAGTGGGCATCCTTGTCTTTTTCCTGCTTTAAAGGAAAGGCCTTCAGTTTTTCCCCATTCAGAATGATACTGGAAGTGGGCTTGTCACAATGGCTTTTATTGTGTTGAGATACTTTCTTTCTATACCTAACTTGTTGAGAGTCTTTATCATGAAAGGATGTTGAATTTTGTCCAATGCTTTTTCAGCATCTATTGAGATAATCATATGGTTTTTGTCCTTGATTTTGTTGATGTGATGTATCACATTTATTTACTTATATATGTTGAACCATCCTTGCATCCCTAGGATGAATCCCACTTTATCATGGTGTATGATTTTTTTGATGTGTTGCTGTATTCTGATTGCTAATGTTTTGTTGACAATCTTTGCATCTTTGTTCATCAAGGATATTGGCCTGTAATTTTCTTTTTTTGTTGTGTCTTTATCTGGTTTTGGTATCAGAGTTATGTTGGCTTCATAGAATTAGTTTGGGAGAATTGCTTCTGTTTCAATTTTCTGGAATATTTTGAGGAGAATTGATATTAATTCCTCTTTAAAGGTTTTTTTTTTTTTTTTGTCTTTTTTCGTGACCGGCAATGGATTGCAACCCTCAGTGTTGCGCCCGCACCGGACCGGGACTGGCAACGGGACCGCAACCCTCAGCGTTGACCCCGCTCCCCGCTCAGCCAGTGAGCGGCCGGTCTGTATGTGGGATCCGAACCCGCGGCGGGAGCGCCGCCGCGCTTCCCAAGCAGCGCACTGTAGCAGGGCGCCACCGGGCCGGCCCCCTCTTTAAAGGTTTTTTTTTTTTTTTGTCTTTTTTCGGGACCGGCAATGGATTGCAACCCTCAGTGTTGCGCCCGCACCGGACCGGGACTGGCAACGGGACCGCAACCCTCAGCGTTGACCCCGCTCCCCGCTCAGCCAGTGAGCGGCCGGTCTGTATGTGGGATCCGAACCCGCGGCGGGAGCGCCGCCGCACTTCCCAAGCAGCGCACTGTAGCAGTGCGCCACCGGGCCGGCCCCCTCTTTAAAGGTTTGATAGAATTCAGCTGTAAAGACATGTGGAGGATACCAACACTAATAAAGCAAATGTATTTTACAGGGCCTACCTTTTTAGAATTGCACATAGAAATGTTAAGCTTGGGAAAGGCAGAAAACTTTCCCTGGGCTAAAGTCTCTGTTGTAGATAAAGAATTGTAACACAGCAAATATGCTGGCTTTAAGGGCTGATGTCCTTGGTGCAGCTAAACCTAATGATTGTTGCCAGATGAATATCTCATTGTTCTTTTTCTAACCACCTATATTCCTTTTCTGTAACTTTCTGGCCTGGAGAATAAAAACAGAGAGAAAACCTGATTCAGGGTTATTTTTCTGAGGAATGTTTCTCTTCTTGAAGGTTCCTGGGAATTAACCCCTCTGGGCCTCTCACTGCCCAGAAGAAATGGGCTTTAAGTAGTCCTTTGTGTCTCTGTCACCCTGGGAGAGATGACAAAGATATCCAGACTTGGGCTTTTCTTTGTTGGAAGACTGCTGATTACCACTTCAATCTCATTGTTTGTTATTGGTCTGTTCAGGTTTTCTATCTATTCTCGGTTCAGTCTGGGTATAGTTTGTATGTGTCCAGAAACTTTTTCATATCTTCCAGGTCTTCATATTTGTTGTCATACAGTTGTTTATAATAGTCTCTATTGATTCTTCATATTTCTGTGGTATCAGTTGTCATGTCTCCCTTTTCATTTCTGATTTTTGTTATTTGCATCTTCTCTCTTCTTCTTTTTTTTTTTTGTTAACCTAGTTAATGGCTTGTTTATTTTATTTATCTTCTCAATAAATGTTCATCATAAAAATTAAACAGTAAAAAATGATGAGAGCTGTGTAAAATGCTTAGCACTCTTAGATATTTTATACAATAGGCAGAAGTAATTAAGTACAGAGTGAGGCAGGTCAAAGAATTAAATAATAACCTTTGAATCAGAATGTACTTTCTTCATTCTCCTGTAAGCTAACTACCCTTCTCTTTGCTCCAAATTCTCTTTGACACTTCCTTTCTACTTTGGCTAATGTTTTCTCACCCACTGTTAGTTGCATCACTCACGACCCAGTATTTTCCTTTGTGAACCTCAATGTGTTTTTACTATTCAGTATGCACAATTTATGTCCCAGAATACCACCTAGCAATTGTCCAGCAAAGGAAACTATGGGTGTAAACCAAATGAAATGACAATCTTACTTCACACTGTGGGTAAAAATACAATCAGGATTGGGTTCAAAGCATATTGCCATTTTGTATAAACACAGAATAAAAGGTATCCAGGGCAAGAACTGTGTCTCTATTAAGTTGTGTGCAGCACAGAATAAGCCAACAGTACCTGATCGATAATAATTAATTCCATTCACTGCAAAAGTATCTAGCATGTTCTCCCCCAAAGAAAAGAAACAAAATAGCATCAATTTCAGTCTCAAATAAAGAAGATGTTTTACAAATATCTGACTTTACAGTATCTGGCAAATGCTACTAAAAAAAAAAAGTCAAGCAATCTTATCTATGTAGAGTAGCTTGTGCTTTAGAGAGCTATTTTATTTGGTTTTTTATGGAGTTTGATTGTCTGACGAGTTTGCAAGAGTCCTACTTAATAATATGCATTTCACATTCACTCCCAGTGACATCAGGAGATCCAATCTTTTTCTTTTCCTTTCAGTGGTCAGTGGCAGTCATTCCTGAGGTCAGTACTTTCCATTCCAGATAAGCTAGAGAAAGAGAATTGTTATATGAGAGCAGTCTCCACGTTGAAGATTTGTTTATAAACAGAAAGTAAAGAACCTCAGTGAGAATACTTTATTTGGCAAATGGCCAGTCTCATAGACTTTCCAAGAGCCTGATTTAGAGTATATCTAATTTCTCTGCCAACTGCACGTCAGCAGTACAAAGTCAAGAAGAGTAAAGAAGACACTGGAGAAACGGCAATTACTACATCAAACACTGAAATGGGGGCGAGGGGTGGTGCTTGTTCAAAGGCTACTACTACATCTTAACAGAAAAAGAACAGGGTTCCTGCGGTTCAAGTTCTGCTTCTTTTCTTCGTGCACAAAAGACTGACTAGCAACAGTAACAGTCCTTTTAATATTTTCTTTCAAAGGAAATGACTTTTGTATTGTCTGCATTTTTTAGGTACTTAAGTGTCCAGTGTCTAATGACCTATTTTCAGTTACTAACTGAGAATGTTTGATATCTTTAGTCTTAAGAATACCTAGCTAAAAGGATTGTTGTAAGAATTGAGTTTTATGGTACATTAAAGAGATTTATACCTAATAAGTGTTCCATAAATTTTAGCCATCATAATTGCGATTGTTAAGCTAAATTCACTCAATAAATGATGTAGTAGACTGTAAGTTTCACATTTTATAATTGCTGAGTACATGCAAAGTTGTGTATATATAATCCTTATTTAATTAATCATGTTTTACATGACTAAGAAAGTTAATTATGAATCCTTTGTTAAAACGATTTCCTGCTAAAATTGGAAAAATGTCACAATAAGCAGGACAAAGATTAATATAAGGGTAACAAACAAGTTGTTAAAAAATAGCATCAATAGTTCAACAGATAATCTTGCTGAAATAAGTCAAGTTCACTAGAGGAAATGTAATAACAATAACAACAACAACAGCAACAACAATAATAATAATAATAATAAAGATTATATTTCACAATTAAGCAAATAAATGCAACCAAAACAATGTGCTTACAGCTTAAATCACTAAAATGCATTTTAACGATATAGACAAGTTGGCAAGGGTACAGTCAAATTGGTACAATGCATTCCTGCAAGAAATATAAATTGCCATGACCTTTTAGAAAATAATTTGATAATTCCACCAACACTTTTATAACTGCTAAGTAATTGCACTATAGAAAATAATTCATAATAAAAAAAATCATTTAAAAGTTTTTTAAAATACCTGCATGAATAAGTGTGTGTGTGTAGTGCTGTTTTTAATGTTACAGAAAAATGATTATCAAGATAAATATCTAACAGAAAAATTACTAGTTCATTCAATATTGACTTGATGCAAGGTTATGTGGTATTAAAAACAAAGATTAAGAAAAATCTATAACATCTTAGAAGTATGTTTATTTTATGTTATTACAGGATTAGGTGGGATACAAAATTGTATCACACTATGATTGAAACTAAGAAAATATACATCTGTGATTAGGCAAAGACTAAAATCAATTCTCCAATGACGTTAAATATGACTCTTAGGAAGTTGTATTTTTCAAACATCCTGTGCTACTGTTATATTGATATTACTTTTTGATTATTACAACAACAAAATAATAATGAATTTGTAATTAGGTAAATACTTTATAAGTAAGGTATTTAATAAATTTGGATTTTTGATTGTGTTCCTAAAGTGAGATCACACAGTGAGGCACAACTCTAATCAGCAAATATATATATTTTTAATTTATTGTTAAATGCTATTTTAAAGGATTTAATGCAGCATTTGCAAACCCTGTTTTAAGAAATAGGAGCATGTCCATGTATGAAATGGAGATAGTTGCAATTTTGGACATTTTGAGATAAATGTGAATTGCTCAAGTCATTCAACATTCTGCGATTCTGTGATTTTTTTTCTCATCAAAAACCTATTATTGTAGTCAAAATACCTTGAGGCAAATTTCCCAAAGTGCTGAGTGTCAATGAATTTACTCAATAACTGCACAAAATAAAGGTATGGACACCACTGATCATTTCCTAGACCTTGCCTTTACCAGGGAATGACAATCTATAAAACAATTTGGGTCGTATAACAAACAGATTTAGCCTAAGCACTTTGTTGTTAATGCTGATCTGAAAGTGCAGCATTTGGTCACTGTGAGATGGCACAGTCTCACATGGCCAGCTGTGCACTGGATACACAGCAGCCATCTGAAACCTGCCATCTCCAACGCTTCCCTCTGCGTTCTTGTCACATCTCACGCCTTCTCTTCCTTTGTTTTTCCCAACTCCGTAAATGGCAACTATATTCTTCCACCTTCAGACCACAAATCCTTGGCTTCTCTCTTTCTCTCACACCCCGTTTCACCACGTCCTATTGATTCTACTTTCACTATATATCGAGAATCTGAACCATTTTCACTAACTCCACCAATATCGCTCTGGTATAACTCACCATCATATTTCATTAACTTGTCTCCTTGTTTTCAATATCCCAACATATTCTTGGTCCAACAGCCAGAGGGGTACTTTTTGGTTTTGGTTTTGGTTTTCTTTGAGGAAAAACTTCATATCTTAGTAAATTTTAAACAAAAAATTAGATAGACTATTTTGAAGAACCTCCATATGCCCATCACTTAGCTGCAGCAATCGTCAATTATGACCACTCTCACTTTATGTATATTCCTACTCCTTTCCTCACTTCATGAACCCCTGTATTGTTTTATATCAGATTCTTCATATCATATCATATCATATCATTTCATCTATCATGACTTTAGCATATTTTTCTAATGGTTGAGGAGTCTTTTTTAAAACACATAACCACAATATCATGATCATACTTAAAATAGTGACAATAATTTCCTACTACCATTAAATACGAAGACAGTATTCAAATTTTCTCAATTGTTATATATGTATATGTGTACATATATATAAATATATTCATACAAATACATGTACAAATATACATGAATCAGAATTCAAATCAGGATCCAAACAATGTCTACACATTGCATTTAGTTGATATGCCTCTTAAGTCTCTTAACTTACAGAGTCTCCTTTCCCCTTTTTATTTTTTTGCAAAGTTTGTTGAAGAAACTGGATTGGTTGTCCAGTGGAGATTCCCATGGTGTGGAGTTTTCCATTTGCATTCCAGTGGTGGCATTTAATAAGTTCCTCTACCCCAAATTTTCCTTAAACTAGTAGTTAGGTCTAAAGGCCTGGAATAATAGAGGTTTGATACTTTGGCAAGAATACTTCATAGCTGGTGGTACATACTTCCATTAGAAGGCATAAAATATCTACTTGTCATTCTTGCTGTGACATTAGAAGCCAATGGTAACTACAGCTTCAATCCATATTTTGTTAGGAGTCTACAAAATTGTCACATTCTAATTGTATAAATCCTTGCTCATTTATCAACTGAAATGCTTCTATAAGACAAACTTTCTCTCATTAACAATTTGGTTAACTTGAGGAACAAAATGTGCAGGAAACTTAGATTAAAAGCTGTATTCTTTCATTAACTTTCAGACTTTCAATAGTAACCTCTGTGTATCCAATGGGCTTCCTAACAATTTCTGGATTCCTAACAAATTCTAAGTAACCAATGAGTTTTTGGTTCCGTTCTTTTAAATCAATATGAGCTCATGAATTGTATGATATTTGCTGTGTTTCAGTTTATTGAAGTTATTATTCTTACTGATGCTCAAATTCTCACATAGTTGGTCGAGAGTGGTTCTTGAAGTTGATTCTTAAGTCATTTTGACATAAGCCTAGTAGGTTTTAACCTCTTCAGTTTCTGGTATGACAAAATTTCTAGGCTCGTTTTATGCATGTCCTGCTCTGGACCTAGAATCAGCCATTTCTCCAATGAGCCTTACTCCCTTTCAGTGGTAAATGTGCTATTGGATATTATTGGACAACATAATATGGGCACTATCAGTGTTCTTTGGTTGGTTATTATTTCTAGTACTTTTCAATGGGCACAACTAACTTGAGATGTGACTTCATTGTCTGAAAAGATGTTATGCTATTTATTTCTCTCTTTCTCTGTCTCTCTTTCACCCCCAAAATTTTATATAGAATTTTATTGCTTCTTTATTTATTTTTAAATTAAAATTTTCTACTATTTTCTTTTAATATAAATGAGTATAGAGAATTACAAAATGCTGATTAAATAAATGAAATTTATACTTTTTATAAAATACTATATTTACAAATTATATGCTCATAAATTTTACATGAAGTAAAAAAGAAAGCTACAGTTGCAAGAGGTGAAATGTTTTTATAGCTACAAACATTTTTTTTTATTAAGTTTACTTATTTATTAATATATATTTTTACATTCTATGATATTGTTGTGGAGCAGTTGTTGGGGAGGGGGAGAGGGGAAGGAAATAGGGTGGGAGAAGGAGGAGGGGCAGGGTTGAGGCCTGTGGCACCCCCCTCATTACTGCAGGGAAGACCAGGGGGTTTCCAGTGGTGGTTTGGTCACTGTCAGGCTGGGTACAGATGTCACGGGGGTGTAGCTGAGGCCCTCGCCCCCTACTGCCCCAGCTTGGGAGCCCAGGACACTTCTTGCAGTGGCTCAGTGGTCATCACTGGGCTGTTTGTGTGTGTCGGGGGGGCATGGCTGATGCCTCCAGCCTTCCCCCATCCCTGGCTTGGTAGCCCAGGGGACTTCCAGTCCTTCTAAGTTTTAAAGGCATTCTTTGGTGGTGTTAGACCTTTACTGGTCAATATCAAAAATTTGTCTATGGAGCTGTTTCCTACGGATATACATCAAATATTGAGAAGAAAGAACTGCAGGAGCTAAGTGTTCTATTTAAACCTGTAGTTGCTGCTCGGAAAATAAAGATGCAGACCCCAAATCAGTGGTTTGTATGTTCTTCATGCAAGAGCAACATACTAAAGGAGACAAGTAAGCTGTGTTGATTAGTGGCTTTGGGGAAGGCTGAGAACGTCGAAACAAATTTGCAAATGATACATAGCTTCTAAGACGGTTTCCAAGGAAAGATGGCGACGGGTCTGAGCGGCCTGCCAGGAGACAGCGCGATCCTGTGAGCCGTTTGCTGTGATACCAGAGTATTGTTTGCATTTCCAAGAGCAACAAAAGGCGAATAATTCTTTCAATAACTATCCTACATTGACAAACAAGTGGCAGCAGGTTCGAGGCTTTGGGGCCGACACAGAGGAGGACTCCTGAGAGCGCTCAAGCCCGGCTGCGGGAACGAGCGATCAGCCCAGTCATCAAAGGCCAGGAAAGCCAGCAAAGGACTCCACAGAGGCGGAGTGAAGCGCGCCAGACTGCCCCAGATCAGCGACCTCTATCCTATAGAACAAGAAGCCCTTGAAATGAATGACAGGGAATTTCGAGTGTTAATCCT